>NW_027395278.1:3017307-3319038 GCF_027580225.2 Misgurnus anguillicaudatus
GAGCTTTCATGCTGATTGGTTGGTCATTTTATCTTGAATGATTGGCAAAACGTTAATCCTATAGAGAGTTTTAGAAAGAGCTTGAATCATAGAAAAGAAAAACGAAAAATTATGCCGCAAGAGTTGTTTCAGATTGATCTGATCCATGATTATATCCTGATTCGGACGATTATCCAGCTTTGGAAAAAAGGCTGCATCCCACTCGAATAACATGTTCATTAAAAATTTTGCTCAGCCTGTAAATCTTAAACTGTCATAATATTACAGTAATCATTTTACTCCCCCCCTCTTTTGAGTAATTATGGTGTATAAGCTGTTTTGCATGCAATTGCCACACTCTGTGATAGGTGGCAGTAGAGAGCTATTTTAAAGTTATTCTTCCTGACAGTCTTCTTTCTTTCCAATTTTTTTAAATCTTTCATGGATGTATTACAGTGCTTACACTTAATCTTTTTATAGTACAGTCAGATAAAGTTTAGCTATAATTCAGCTATTATATTATTATTATACATTAATTATATAGGAGTATATAAGGAATGTTGTTTACGGATGAGGAAAACAGTGCTTAGGAAAAACAACATAGATCATTTTCCTTTGCAATCCACTAGACTGAATTTCTGGTGCTGTCATATGAATTTTCCATCGACTTAAAAAAAAAAATGAAGTAGGACTTCCTGTTTCTTGTGTCCTCGCACTCCTGCTGTGATGGTTTCGGCCTTATCCAAAATAAGTCACAGTATATCAAGTCTTCAAATCCCTCTGGATTATGTATGACATGATCAAACAGCGCTGATTTAATTTCCCACAAGTGAAATGGCTACTATCCAGCGGCTAAGTTAGCGTTCCAAAAACACTCCGATCTGTTATTTGCACATCACTGTCTAATGGTTGGGCAACACCACGGCAGGTGGTACTGCTCGTCCGGACCGCAGTCTGACATGGCTGACCAGAACGTTCTATTCCAGGCGCTGAAGTCTTGAGAACATGTCAGTAGCAGCGCCTAACCGACTCGCTGAATGGATGGTAGGGTAATATGCAAGATCATAGGCGAGGGAAAGACTTCTCTATCCTCAAGCGGTGTATAGTCGCACAGAATGAGACATAGATGCGGATTTCGGTGGTGCAGAGAGAAGACCACACATTCTGAGGGATCCTGGGGGCTCTCTGCTCGTTTTGAAGTGCAGTATGGTGGAAAGGTTAAGCTATCAGTCTACCGACTGTGGCAGCGTTGGGGCTGATGAGAGATGACAGATGCTTTCTGCGGAAAAACTCTCCGGAAAAACACACACGTCGTCTCTGTACTGAGAGGCTTGTGGATTAAATCATATTTGCTTGTCGTAAAATACTTCTGTTCTGTTTCATGTTTATGACTCCATATTCGTTAGTCTGTAGTTATAGGTTTTCTATAATAAAACAATAGATGTATTGTGTACAATTGAGATTTGTGGTTGTCATACTTAGTGAAACATGTCCATAGTCAATGTGACGGGGCTTGGACACCTGCTTGGACACCTGCATATATTTTTATTTTGTTCAAATACTGAAATAAGAGGGGTACGGATACATATACTGTAGGAATTATCTTATACATCGATCTGCACAGTGCACATTGATAAATGCAAGCGTATTGTTTAAATCTCTCAGCGCATTTGTGGTGTGCAGTGTTTATAATCTGATGGCTAAGCAGGTGTGCTGTGGGTAGAAGAGCTGCAGATGAGATGGCAGATATATCTCTTCTGTAAGCACTTGTTCTTTCCCAAGAGCCCATTGCCGCCCATGTAGAGAGGAATCCAGTATGGCTGTAGTGTCAAGCTCTGTCATGCATACCCAAGCTCTGGGGTGTATTTAAAAACGGCGCTTTCCGCCTCAGTCAGCTGAATAGATGGAGCCCAAGGGGCACTTTTTCTGCAGCCACCAATTTATCAGCTCATATCCAGGCCGATACGGACTGACGTCGCCTGGGCTTTCCCTGTTTGTGCCCCCCTCTGTGTTTATACATGGCAGTGAGTAAGTGGCAATGCCTGCCATAGAGGAAACGTCTCACTGTGATTATGTGCAGGTCGCTGCCGTTTTTGTGGGTCTGTTTGTGTTTTGATTGCTTAGGGAAATGTTTTGTTTGGTAATTTTTTTCCAACCCACCCACCCACTCACGGATTTAATTACATTTATGATCTGCGCTTTTGTGTATCTTAAGAATCCTGTTCATTATGCAACGCTGGTTCTCAGAGCACATAGTTGTGGTATCATAATGCTAATGGTAATAATGATACTAAATATGTAATGTAATTCACAGTAACATTATGGTTTAAAATATTTGTCAAATGGCTGGAGAAAGAGGTAAAATAATTGTCCCGGGGGCAATTAGGTTGAATGGCTGCGGGAGCGGCAAAGTCATTTCGTAAGCCAAACATCCTGGTGCTGGGCTGCAGTTTTGGGCCAGCTTGCGGGAAGCTGTTTTTGGGGAAGTGGACCTGGGTTTGTTTTCTTTCTCTGAGAACTCTGCCAGATGAGCACCTGAATTTCAGAGTCCTTCTTTTTTCTTTTTCTCCCCGACCATTTATGCATTTACAGTGATTTTTGCACCATCGGTTATATGCTTAAATTCAGTACATTTTCACAAATCACTTATTTTGTTAAATAACACATATATTTTGCACTGTAGAAAGTTATTTGTTGTCTTAACAACTATGACATATTATGATAAGTAGCTTTTACTTAAAAAGCATACTTATTTACAAAATGAATTGTCATTACTTAAAATGGATTGTTCATGCAACACAAAAAAATTAACTAAGAGGTACAAAGATATGGACAAAGTGAATTGAACAATCCGGGTCATTTTAATTATTACAGTTAAGTAAATGTGAGGATTACCCATAACCCCTAGTGCCTGGATTTTTTTAAACAATAAGAACTGATTGTGCATAGTTGTTAATAAGAGGTAAAAAGCAGTTTAGGCCTGTTTAGTATTTTGTTGTTTAGTATGTTTTGTTGTAAATAATAGTTTTCTGTGAAGTTCAAGTGATTATTGTTTGCTTTGGTAAACATGAACCCCGTTCAGCACATGATATTTCCACAATTATGAAGACCCACATCAAAAATGCACTTTGCTGTTTATTTCTATGGTAAAGCAAGTCCACTAAAACTAAATGACTACCATAGAAGCAGTCATGACGTTTTTTTTTAAATACTCTTATGATATGAATTGGTATTCTACATGAACACCAAGTTACATTTATTAAAAAATTTGAGTACAGTCTACATGACCATTAAGTTAATTAAGTGAACTAAGTGAACTGGTGTTGCATATTTTTTTATAAAAAAGTTTAGTAAACTCAAATACTAATTTTAGCATGATGCAAAAACAACTTGATCTCACAGAAAGTCATTTATTTGTGTCCATGGCACGAAATTTAGTTTTTTGTGTGACACACACATTTATATATAAATAAATATAATAAATATATATAACTATAATAAATAAATAGTTTTTCTCGTGTCCGTGACACAACTTTCTTTTTCGTGTTATTTTATATATTGTTTTCTAATTTTTCCCCCTATTTTTAAATCATTGTCGCTTGGGGTTTGGGTTAGGATGTACTTTTATGTATTGGTTTCTATGTGTTTTTCTTCCGCTTTTAAAACTATTCTTGCGTGCAGTTGGGGTTAGAGTTGAGGTTTGGGTTAGGATGTCTAAAAATGTAACAGAAAGTGATTGTAACCCCAAACCCAAGCGACAACGGTAAGAAAATAGGAAAAAACAATAAGAAAACAATACATAAAATGAAACGAAAAAGAAAGTCGTGCAACAGACACGAAAAACTATTTATAGAAATTGTCACGAAAAGACATTTGTGCTCAAGGCACAAAAAGCTGAATTGTGTGACATGGACTCGAATAAATTAATCAAATTTTGCGTGACTATAACACGATTTTCCGTGTGATCAGTCTGTGCAAAAATGGTGCATATATATGGTTAATCCAACATATTTTTTTACAGTGTAAAGACTAAAATTGTATTGGATAAGACCTCATTAAAGCTGTTTTAAGTGACCCCATCCTTTCCATTGATCTGTTGTTATACGGTTTCCCACACTGGGGTTTCCAAACCCTTGGTGGTTCGCATGGAAATTGCAGGGGGCTTGTGAGTTAATGAAAAAATTATCAATTACAATAAAATAATAAATATAAATAAATACATTTAAAATAAAGATATAAATAAAACTCTACTAACAAAAATATTTTAATTTGTTTAATCTGCATTTTATGTGCCAATGAAAGAAAATTACCAGATGAAGGTCCAATAACTGGTCACAGTAACAATAACTACTAATGTAAAATACTACTGATAGGAATTTTAAAATGGAAAAAAAAATATATTTTTGAAGTTTAATATGCAAATGTGCTATTCAATTATTAAAATATTTACTTAAAATCTCAAGCGGTAAATTAAGCTGTAAATTGAAATAAAAAATATACTTTGTGAAAACTACTACGTTTATGCATCAAATGTAATATGATAGATTACGAACAGACAGAATAAGACTGCTAAAGCAATGAAGTTCTCATGAACTAAAATCAGTATTTAGTATACCAGAGAGAGCTGTATGGAAAATGTCAATCCACTAACCTGACACACTGATCAATGATGCCAAGAGCTGGCATGAACTGATCAGGCTGAAAGCAGGCGAAAATGTGGAAATTTGCTGCATCTCAAACCCTATTAGGTCATACACCTGATATAAAGTGGGCTAGCTAACAGTCCAAGTAAGTCTGAGCCTTATAAACCAGAAGGTCTCAGAAGCTGAGCAGTTCATAAGTAATATCCATCATCATGAGGGTCTTTGAAAATGGAAAAAAATTGAGTGGTGTGGGAAAAAGGAGAGGGAAATTAACATTTTGCGTGTGGGTAAATCAAACGTCATTTTGAAGCTCTGAGCTGCCTAAATGGCAGACACAGTCCATTTATTAGTCATGCTAGAGAACCATATTATTTTCCCCTTCTTCTGTATTTCACGTTGCACTAATCTAAGCCCACTTTAAAAAGTTCAGAAGAGGCTCATATTTGCTCGTACAAATGAACGAAAATTAGTTTTGGCCCCAACTCAGGAATCACTAATGACCAAACACCAAATGACATCATCCTGGTGATGTAAGAGAAATAACTTTGATTTACCCTCTTCTGTCACCTTGGCAAGGACCCCTCCGATTCCACAAGATGGCCATTTTTCCCTACTTAGAGTTGTATGTTTAATGTGGAATGAAGGTACTTGAAGAGCGAATGAAAAATGAACAGCCCTCTGTCATTTTGTTTGGTTCCATTGCATTTTTGTTTAGTTTTCATACGTTTGGAGGAGGAGCGTTGGCGTATTTGTCACTGTTGAGTTAGCGCAGTCTCTTTCAGCCGAGACGAGTGAGGTTTGCCATAGCTCCCCTAAAAACAACAAGGCACTCCTGCCAAGCTTCCTAGTTAATTAGCAAAGCATTTCACACACTGCATAACATCAGAAAGAAATTGGAAAAGTGACAAATTTGGAGAGCTCAGCAGGGTGTGAAAGCCGCGCTGTGCTTGACATTTTCCCAAGCAGCCTGCTACCTGGTTCAGCTTAACAGCACTCTTCAGGTGTTCGTTTGTAATGAGGCATTTGGTTCCATCAAAAATATTTCCCTAAATATACTACTGTAATGTTTTATGTACTACAACTTCCTAGTACTGATTTCCTTAAACAGAGTGAAATCTGAGATCAAGTTTGATGAAACCACCAGCGCAGAAAGAACATTTGAATATTTTGGTTTAGCTTATGCCAGATAGATGTTTTCAGATAATGTCTTTTGGCTTATTCTGATAAAACCATTTCTGAGCTTTTTGAGTGGTGATAATTTAGTTTTTTATTGTAAACTAAAGCAATAAGCCCCAAGAAGCATTTGTGCATTTTATAACAGTTAAGGGGCGTTGTTCGCGGAGTGCCTAAAACCCCCTTAGCTGTTATAAAATGCACTGTAACCCCACTGCTTCGCGGGGTTTATTGCTTTTATAAAACGGTTACTTCATATGCATAACGTTAGCAGGATTTCATAAAGTAAAACACAAATAAGTTGTTATTATATTAGTACAAATATTACTCTTCCGCCAAACAAAGTAGTTCCTCAGAATCAAGTGTGGCTGCAACAGAGCGCAGTTCCCAACCAGAATAAGTGTTTTTATTGTTGCATAGGATTTGTGTACATGCATCTAGCAAAAATGACTTGCTTCTTTCCAAAATATCAACATGAAGTGTCCTATAAATTACAAAACGTTAAAAAAAGAACAAAGAAATACTGATCCCTCTATTTCATGCTTGACTTTTATAGTTTGGTAGGCATCCATGTCTGTGTAATGATGACTGCCAAATGTTGCAGGGAAAAAATAGCAATGCTTTATTATTTCCCAGCACTCTTAACATTTTCTCCTTCTGAAGTATAATACAGTGCCTCCATAATGCACTAATGCGGTTCTCAAATGTTTGCTCAGTTGATTGACACCAAACACACCTGTTCCTAACCTCATCATATCTTCATCCAAAATCTCTACTCGTGTAACAGGCATCACCAGACCCACCCCAATCCCTCCACAAGACTTTGCATACTGTCACCGCATCAGCCGCAACAGTCTGGGGAGTTGAACTTGACTTGAACATATGTCTTCAATTTTAATAGCCCTTCATTCCCCCAGATGGCCTGGAGGGGGGAAGGTTGCCTGAGAAGCGGCGTTTCATGTAAGAATAATTTGTGTTAAGTAGCTGGGCGATCTGTTTGTTACGCTAGAGCTGACAGTTTGTTTATGTTTCTTAAGGAGTATGATGGATGGGGCAGGAGTTGATGCTAATTAAGCTAAATTGTTGCTAAGAATGCAGCGGGCCTGCGCCACACTGCATAGGCCAGCTCCCATTGTTCACATCTCTTCGCACTCGGGGCGTAATCGAATGGAGCTTGCGGCCATTCATCATTGTGCCGTGCGGCAGGAACAGGAAGTGAGAGTCTGAGGGTTGGGGACAGACTGGTGACGGTGATGGGAGATGTCACAATGAATTCATTGCTCTTCCTCGTCTTTCTAGATTTCTATTGACAGATGCACTCAAGAGTCTAACGGTCTATAAAATGCGTGTTTACCGGGTGAACGTGCAGTTAGTTGAGGATTAGCTCTGTTTGATTTCCTTAAAACGTAGACTGGTTCAGCAAACAGTGTGTCTAGCAGCTTTTGTGAATGCTGTGTTTACCTTAATAGTGTCAGTAGATCTACTAAGTTTGTACCATATGCACCACATTTTTTTGATTATTTAATTGCCTATTAATCTACTGTATATGAGACACCATTAAAGATCAGTAATTGTATCTATAATGACGGTTCACATGGCCCCATCAAACATTAACAGTGTTAAAGGGATAGTTCACCCAAAAATGAAAATTCTGTAATCATTTACTCACTCTCATGTTGTTACAAACCTGTAAAAATTTATTTGTTCTGATGAACACAAAGATATTTTTAGGAATGTTTGTTACCAAACAGATCAGAAGCCCCATTAACTTCCATGGTATTCTTTTATCAATAACCTCACTCACACAGCACTTTGCTCCCAGAAAATACCAGTAAAATCGTCAGACAAGCTTCTGTGTGAACGCAAAAACATCCCGTAAATGTTCTGGGATCGCTCCCGGAAAGAAGACCTAGTAACATTGACGTAAGATACCTGGAAAGCCCTCAGTGTGAATGAGACGCAGAAACAATGCCGTAAGGGGCGTGTCGTAGTGAGGACGCACATGTCGTGGCAACATGAAGTTATGGTTCAGCTCTTTAAAACGAGGGGTTTACATGCAGATTAACATTCACGATGAGAAATGTCTGCAAACTGGACTGAAGCAGATATCATGGAGCTCGTCACTATCTGTGCTGAAGCGAGATCATTCAGAAACATAAAAGAATAGTGCGTCACACGCTCATATGAGCTTAAAATAAACAAAAATGCCTGCGCGTCATCACAACAAGATATTTTGTTTAGCTCTTCAAAATGGGTTTTTTTAAATGCACATTAACATTCACAATGAGAAATGTCTGCAAACGGGACTGAAGGGAGCTTGTCAAATATTTAGGGCCCGAGCACCGAGGAGCAGGCCAGAATGGCCTGCACCGTAGGTGCAAAGCCCTATTGTTTTTGCTCAGTTTCTTCTGCTTTTTCTTCTCCGAAATGAATCGCATTTTTGAGGGCCTAAACATGCTCGAAAACTCATGAAACTTTGCACACGCGCCAGAATTGATTGTGGTATAGGAATCAGAAGTGGGCGTGTAGAAATGGCTCGATAGCGCCACCTGCAAAATTTCAAAAGAACAACCCTCCCGCTACGAAAAACTTACAGATATGAAATTTGGTAGGGTCATCTATCACCTCAAGATCTACAAAAAAGTCCCTTGGATCCAAGCTCTAAAACCCACAGGAAGTCGGCCATTTTGAATTTTCGCTGTGATTTCTGTGCAAATTTTGGCATTTCCAGGCTTTGTACTTTAACGAACTCCTCCTAGAGATTTAATCCGATCATCATCATATTTGGTCTGTGTCATCTAAAGGCCTTTGCGATGTTAAATTGCGGAGCTTTTGACTTTTCGTTGGAGGGCGTGTCCGTTAGGGTTGTGCCGATAGACGATAGTATCGTGTATCGACGATCTTCAGACATATCGCCAATGGCAGGCTTTCATGGCGATTGTCATGACGATAGTTGGCGAATGGGTATTATTATTATTATTATCATCATAGTTTTATATTAACACCCACAATGCATGCTTTTCCTCACATGAGGGTTTGTGGGCTTCACTTTACGTGGAGAGCTTGTAAAGAGAGAATTCCTTATTGCACGTACCTGCACTTAATGCGCGCGTCTTGGTCTCCTTCTACCACTAAAATCCAGCGCGCCGCGTCATGAGCAGCTGCGCTTCTCTCCGTCTCATGCACGCGCTCTCGCGTCTGTCCGAAGTCTAAACATAAACTAATGCAGTAATCCTTATGTATTTGTTCAGTTTAATGCGTTTCATGCGAGCTGAGGCAAACTTACTTTTTGTTTAAAATATGACCCGCTGAATATCGCCTCTCTCTCACTCTCGCGTACGTGCAGAAAGCTGTGCACTGTCCGAAGTCAGATCACTAACTTAGGTATTAATCCTGTTTATGATATGCATTTCAATGAGTTGTAGCAACACGTCCCTCGTGTTTAATATATGATTGTGTTTAAAATATGATCGCGTTCCGCTGGACCGATGCGTTTAAAAAGGCACCTCATGAGAGCACCACTTGACACGTGTAGTCTTCTGCAACAGCACAATGCATTGAATTGTTTGTATGTGCGCGCACGTGTGTGTGCGTGCGCAGATGCATGTTTTTACAGTTATTAAGTAATCATGATAGGGTTTTAATGACGCGCTCGCATTAATGGCATCAGGTATAAGAAAGTTGCGGTCATGACGGTGTTGCTCTTGTTTTTTTTGTCCACCCATCTAGTGACTTGTTATAATGAGTAAAAAATTAACATATAAAAAAATGAGTAAACTACTGCCCCGCCCCCCGATAATATCGTGTATCGCCGATCTCACAGACTGACGATAGGACGATCTGAAAATAGGGCATATCGCCCAACACTAGTGTCCGTGGCGGCCTGACAAATTTCTGCTTTTCACCATGAAACAGGAAGTGGCTCTAACTCAGGCATACAATGTCCAATCTGCCCCACGCTTCATATGTTTGATAAGTGTTCTGTGCTGAACGCATTTCAATGCCAATATTCAGCTTCAGTCATAGCGCCACCTAGATGCAACAGGAAATGCCATGTTTTACGCCATGATTTACTGCTCTTAGAGATTTAATCAAATCATCATCATATCTGGTCAGACTGATCTTAAGCCCTTTGCGATGATAAATTGCGAAGATCTTGACTTTTCGTTGAAGGGCATGTCCGTGGTGGCCTGGGAAAGTGTGATGTTTCGAAATGAAACATGAAGTTGTTGTAATTCAGGCATACATTGTCCGATCTGCCCCTGACTTCACACATTTGATAAGGGTCCTGGCCTGAACACATCAACATGGCATAATTCAGTTACAGTCATAGCGCCACCTAGAGGCAGCAGGAAATACCACGTTTTAAAGTGTTGCTTACTGCTCTTAGAGATTGAACCATATCAACATCATATTTCATCAGTCTAATCTCAAGACCTTGTGTGATGATAAATAGCAACGACCTTGACTTTTCGTTAAAGGGCGTGTCCGTGGTGGCCTCGCAAAGTATCGACAAATGAATCGCAATTTTGACAGCCTAAACATTCTCAAAAAGTCATGAAACGTTGCATATGTGTAAAATGTGATGATTTTTTTTATTTGAAATAGGCTTTAGAACTGGAGGTGTAAAAATGGCTCTATAGCGCCACCTACAAAAACTTAAGAGAGCAGCCCCCCGCTACGGTAAACGTACAAGTATAAAATGTGATAGGATAATGTATCACCCTAAGACCTACAAAAAAGTCTCTTGGAGCCAAGCTCTAAACCCCACAGGAAGTCAGCCATTTTGAATTTTCTCTGTAGTTTGAGTGCAAATTTTGCCATTTCCAGGCTTCATACTTTAACGAACTACTCTTACAGGCCTTTGCGATGCTAAATTGCGGAGATCTTAACTTTTTGTTGGAGCGTGTGTCTGTGGCGGCCTACCAAATTTCTGTTTTTTGCCATAAAACAGGAAGTTGTTCTAACTCAGGCTTACAATGTCTAATCTGACCCACACTTCACATGATTGATAAGTGCCCTGACCTGAACACATCAACATGGAATTATTCACATACAGTCATAGCGCCACCTGCTGGCAGCAGAAAATGTCAGGTTTTACACTGCGATTTACTGCTCATCGAAATTTAATTAGATCATCATCTTATTTGGTCAGACAGATCTAAAGGACTTTGCGTTGATAAATTGTAAAGATCTTGAGTTTTTGTTGAAAGGTGTGTCCGTGGCGGCCTGGCAAAGTTTGATGTTTCACAATGAAACTGGAAACTGTTGTAATTCAGGCATACAATGTCCGACCTGCCCAATACTTCACATGGTTGTAAGGGGCCCGGCCTGAAACCATCAATATAGCAAAATACAGATACAGTCATAGCGCCACCTAGATGCAGCAGAAAACACTGATTCACTGCTCTAAGAGATTTTAAAATATCAACATCATATTTGGTCAGTCTAATTAAAATATCCACAAACATTTACACACTAAAATTCAAATCCCCACTGTTCACAGTTTTTCCTAAGGCCATCGGTTGGCGGTACTCAGAGTCGTATAAAAATAGAGTTACGACACTCACATAGACGACCGTTGTAAGAATGGAATGCGGAAGTAACAGCGTGTCATGTAGTGACGCATAGTTCCAAACGCACCACTGAAGCCCATTCATTTCAATGACACCTGCTGGTAAATCGATGAAATTACCGTTTCTCTTTACATTTTCAGACATTTTATGAATATAGTCAACAGTGATATTTTATGAACTCTGCTGTAGGTAATGATTATCGTTAATAATAACTAGAATTTTTTTTATATTTTAATGAGTTGTGTATAATGTGTGAATAATATAGATTTAATGGTTTAATATTTTATGGTGGCCATCTACTTTATACTTATCTTTTTTTATATATTACGAGTAACACTAGGGGGCAACAGCGACAAGCTAATGCCTTATAAGAAAGTCACACTGCTTCACAATGCTGCTATGTGTTTCATTGTGTTTGGTAAGTAATACGAGTGATGTATCCTCGAAAATCATGTATAATTATATTAACATTTAATGTGTACTATAAATACAATTAAATATGAATTTAGTGTGTTTCTGTTATGCTTCACTGTTACAAATAACAGCGTTGGCGATCTTTTTTGTGATTTTAATATAGTAAAATTGTAGGAATTATGTTTTTAGCAGATTGATAGCCATTTATATAGCCATATTTTTGCTATAAAAATAAAAGATAAACTGTGTAGCTGTAGTTGGTATAGATAACCACAGTTATCTTTGGGTCATCATTAACTGTTTATCTTTATTAACTGATTTACTGTATTTCCATCACTCCCTAGTAAAAAAAAAACGTTATAAACATAGTAAGTATAGTGATCAATTCACATTACAAGCTAATATTTACCTAAAATAGCTGAAAACCTATGCAAACACATTGACAGCCCTGCTTGGTTAGGAACTGTAGAACGTTACATGAATCACGTGACCGCGCGGCGGCGAGATCAAAGCGTTTCGTAACTCTCTCTTTATATGACTCTGGCGGTACTCATACGTGCGAGGGCCCTTCCATCGCTGCTTGCAGCTTTAATCAACTTTGAAACTGAGATCATTCACCAGCATACTAGAACGGCGTGTCAAGAGCTCCTTTATAGTCTTATCATAAACAAAAATGCACGCGAGTGGTTTCTGGAGAGAAAAATAATGGATAATAAGTAATGCACCGAAATGAAAATTCTGGGCCGAAACCAAAAATTGTAGGATTCATTTGGCCGAAAACCGAAAAGGAAGCCGAAAATGGATTCTTTTAAAAACTTTAAAATGTTATTCTTTTCTCTGTATATTTTTATATGCACACACTTAAATTGCTTGAATTTAATGAATCTGAATTCTGAAACACAGAATGCAGTGCATTGGGCTCTATTCTGAAGTTGCATGTAAATATTTTTTTACTTTCAGTACTTTTAAAATTGCTGTGCAAAACAACAATGCAAAAACAGCAGTA
Organism: Misgurnus anguillicaudatus; assembly: GCF_027580225.2. NCBI lineage: Eukaryota > Metazoa > Chordata > Actinopteri > Cypriniformes > Cobitidae > Misgurnus > Misgurnus anguillicaudatus. The sequence goes on from NW_027395278.1 coordinate 3,030,099, forward strand.
GAACTTAATCCAAACTCAAACTGTAAACAAATAGCCTATTAAGCTTTAGCAAAACACAGTTGTGTCATTCATTTTCAGCTTGCATTTTATTTTTTGTTTTTTTGCCAGAAACCGATATAGCCGTTGCATCCATTTTCTCTGCGGAGAAAAAAATCTACCAAGTGCAGGACTTCACGTTGTGTCTTTCCGGGATATTTACAGTATCTGTGTAAACGGGCACACACACATTCCGGCAAATCATTGGCAGTGTGAATGAACTCAAAATCGTACGATCCCGGACAAATCCTGCACGCATTTCCCGTTTATTTTCCATAATGTCTTTGTGAAAAGGGTCAATGGGGTTCCAGATTGTTTTGGTTACAAACATTCCTCAAAATATCTTCCTTTGTGTTCATCAGAACAGAAATTTATGCAGGTTTGTAAAAACATAAGAGGTGAGTAAATTATGACAGAATTAAAATTTTTGGGTGAAATAACCCCTTTCATCAGCAAAAAAAACTTTTCGAAATTGGCCTTTGTTGGTGTTTGGTCACACCACGCAAAAAACCCGCTACAAAACATATACAGTAGGCTGCTAAATGAAAGGCAGCCTAGAAACTGTCCATACTTTTTTACTATTTAAATTACATTTAAATTGGGCTTAACACATACATTTGCATCAGTTCTGTTATCCTCTAAAAACTCTCAGCCTTTATTGACCTAGCCCCTTAAACCTCTGTAAACCCAGTAAACCCAGGACACCCATTTGTTTTTGTCATATTTCCCCGTAATGCTTTACTGTAATATGCCAGTCAAGTCATTTATTTATTTAAAAACAGAATGGAATATTTATCAAGAAAATCTATTCTCTGCAGCTCATATTTTAAGAAAAAAATTCTTACAAAGCCATACATTTCAAATAAAATTTTAATTATTTCTAAAATACTTTGTCTTTATATTCAAAAGGTCAAAACTGTTTAAAATAATATGAACATAATAAACTATAGGCATGTTACAGTATTTATTTTTCATCTTGCATTTTTTAATTCTAGATTTGAAGATAACTTCAAGAGAACTCTTAATTATGTTTTAGTTACTATAAAAATAATAAATGATATAATTTATATACTATATAAATAGAAAATAATATTAAAACAATAAATAAATAAAAAGCTTATAAGAAACTAAATGAATGATTAATTTAATCTGCAGATAAATTATGATTTATATGTAAATTATTTATAAACGGCTGAATATGTAAAAAAAGTTTTGCATTTCATGACAACATTTAAGGATAATTAACTCGATAATACATGTTTTACAGTATGTGGCTCTTTATAATAACGGACCCTGATTGGTTAATTGTGGCATGTAATTGCTAGATATATTCACTGTAGTCAGTAGCGATTTAGATGTTTTTACTGTCGCCGTGTAGGGTTTCATTTAAAGGCATAATATGTAATTTTCCCCACTAGACCACTAAACAATAGCAACGGCCGCAGCTTGTTGACGTTATTAAAAAGCGTGGAATGATTGGAGTTGCAGTCTTTACCTTTAATGTCATTAGGATTCAATCGGACAGGACTTAAAATCATGTTTATGGATAATGTATTGAAATAAATGTTAAGTCATAATATAAGGAATAATGTTTCCAGGTCCAAGCCTTCTCCCATTTCAGTAGAGGATATTATTTAAACAGCCGTTTATGAGCACTATTTATTCATATTACACATTTGAGCGAAAATTTTATAAACTCAGTGTGAGTGCACACTGTAGTCTCCAGGCTCACAGAATCACAGTCAGCAATATATGAATAATTCGTCCATGTCTGGTCATCTTGGATTTTGTTATGGAGATAAAAATTAGGATCGGGTGTTTTTAGTAGTTTTGCATTATGATACGATTGTATATTAGCCTTTTTTATATCCCTATGGCATTTAAAGGAATAGTCTACTCATTTTCAATATTAAAATATGTTATTACCTTAACTAAGAACTGTTGAATCATCCCTCTATCATCTGTGTGTGTGCACGTAAGCGCTGGAGCGCGCTGCGACGCTACGATAGCATTTAGCTTAGCCCCATTCATTCAATGGTACCATTTAGAGATAAAGTTAGAAGTGACCAAACACATCAACGTTTTTCCTATTTAAGACGAGTAGTTATACGAGCAAGTTTGATGGTACAAAATAAAACATAGCGCTTTTCTAAGCGGATTTAAAAGAGTAACTATATTTATGGCGTAATAGCACTTTTGGGAGTACTTCGACTCGCCTGAAAAGTCCGCTCCCCTTCTCACTCTCATAATGGGAGAGGGAGGGTGTTACTGCGCAGAGTCGAAGTACTCCCAAAAGTGCTATTACGCCATAAAATATAGTTACTCTTTTAAATCCGCTTAGAAAAGCGCTATGTTTTATTTTGTACCACCAAACTTGCTCGTATAACTACTCGTCTTAAATAGGAAAAACGTTGATGTGTTTGGTCACTTCTAACTTTATCTCTAAATGGTACCATTGAATGAATGGGGCTAAGCTAAATGCTATCGTAGCGTCGCAGCGCGCTCCAGCGCTTACGTGCACACACACAGATGATAGAGGGATGATTCAACAGTTCTTAGTTAAGGTAATAACATATTTTAATATTGAAAATGAGTAGACTATTCCTTTAAGATGGGTTGGACCCGGAAGTGCTGCATGACGTCAGACTTAACAAGCGGATAACCTAAAACTGTCATGGATTTATTGCATTTTGTGGAAAAAATTATTGGTTTTTATAATAAATCTTTGAAAATCAAGTTATGGATTTGATTTTTTTATGTTTTTTAGGGCTGTCAAAATAAACGCGTTAATAACGCGTTAACGGAAATTCATTTAAACGGCACTAATTTTATTAACGCGCGATTAACGCAACACGCAATTTCTGTTTGACCCACAGCTGGATGAATTGAGACGCAGCAAGTGACAGGCACTGTCTAGATGAGTTGGAGCTTTTCATAAAAATAAAAACATCAAGCTCTCGTCTAGCGAATCCAATGCTCTAAATGGTCATTAAACATCTAAAATGCACGTTTTCTGCACGTGCAGTTTTCTTAGAGATAAAGTTTGGGATCTGATTGATGTTAAAAGAGTTATTAAGAGTGACAAGGCTCAAAAGCGATGTCTGACGCAGACGTCTGAAGCGCATGCACACAAACGCGCGAGTGCGTGACCCTGATATATATATAGACATCTAACACAAAATTACAGGTTTAGAAATATCTGTTTTGACAAGAATTCACGCAGGTATGACCTATAATCTGTTATATCTGAAGTGAATGTTTGGTTACCTGTTAGGGAAAAGTATCTGTTGTGTCATTATATTAAACCCTTGCATTAGCCTACAGGATCTTAAAGCGGTCTATCTCAATGTCAAAATTAAACAATAAAAGAAAAACATATATGTAACATATATGGATATTGTTTTTGCTCTGCGTTAACAGGTATAGTTCTGTCATGCTTTGTCAGATTCCAACAATTGTTCCAATTGTTTTGAAGTTTTTTAATAGAGAATGTTAAAATATAAATAACACATTTTTGAAAATTTGCTCATCCCAACTCAATTTGCCAGCACAGGTCACAAATGATGCAGCAGCAAACATAAATGGAGAAAGAACAAGGTCTTCTAAAGGCAAAAACCTTTATAAAACTATGGCTGATGGTTCTGTTAAAAATGTAAACAGGCTGTTGTAGACATACATTTGCATATAGCATATATATTATCCAAATCCATGCTGATTAGAGCATTAAAAACTTGAAAAATGTTACATTTAGGTCAATTTAGAACAGATAAAAATGTGTGATTAATTTGCGATTAATCGCGAGTTAACTCATGAAATCATGCGATTAATCGCAATTAAATATTTTAATCTATTGACAGCCCTAATGTTTTTATAACCTAAAGATGCTATGTGAAAGTTTGTAACAGAAAATAGTGGTTTTCATCTTGTCACTTTCTTGGTATAGAAAACATGTTTTTACCGAAATTTGTCAAAATGGATTTATTGCGTTTTGGAACCAAACTCTTCATATATAAAACTGTGCAAGTAGTTTTTGTATATTTTAATGCTTAAATCTTACATATTGTGCCTTTAATGATTGCAATGATAACCATATAAGCATAATTAATAAGATGCTTCTCATTGTATTTAGTTTTTGTTTACACTTGCTGTCAGATAGATGAGGCAAAGAAATGTTAAACAACCAATGTGCAAGGGTTAAAACATTCTTGACTTAATGATGGAAAGTAAGCTATTATTATTTCGTAGAAGTGTAAACAATTATGCTAATGTTATAGACTTCACGGTACTTTGAATTGCTTACAGTAATAACATTGTGAAATTCAATCAAATAATTATTACGATAAATTATACTATAAAAATACCAGTCAAAAAGTCAAACTCTGAATGGCTCAAACATAATCACTTCCTCGGCAGATTTGCCAGTCTTCTGATGTTCTGTTCTTCTAACTAACCAGTTCCTTAATTTCACCCATACTTCGCCAGTGGCACCTTCTCAGCGTTCACCTTAATTTGTTTTCTCCCCTTTCCCCCCACATTTATTTTCCTTGGTCTGCCGTTTTTCCTGAAGCAGGAAAGTGAGGAAATGACTTTTTCAAATCCTTAGACCTGTGGACTGCAGCCCAGCGGGCCAAGACCCCAATCACCCACCCCATCAACACGTGCCCCTGACAGGCAAGCTAAAGACCTCCACTCAGATTGGCATGCTTTTTACTGTAAGGGTCACTTCTGCTTTACTGTACTGTTACGCTAAACAAAGACATGTGAGGACCACACTGGGAACTTTCTGATCTGTGACATGTTACAAACGAACAGGACCTGGCACCAGTCACACGCTTGACCCTCTAAACCCAAAAGACGTAACAGAGCGTTGTTTATAACGCACCTCCCCAAATGTTTGTGCTGAAGCATGTGTTAGCGATTAACCTCGGACACGTACATTTACTATACAGCAATGTCATCTGCAAGCTACAGCAATATGACAGGGTAAGTGTGAGGACACATGCAGATGGGTTGAATGAAATATGTTGAATGTTTTGGACTAGCCCTTAGCTAAAGTGAAGTGTGTTAGGATCGTCTCTATTCAGGAGTTTGGCTGAACAAACACTGTAATCCAATTTATGAAACATTGTTGAAAGACAACCAACTCTCAATCTTGACGTTTCAGAGCTCTCATAAACTTACATAAACCCTTACATAATTTTGTAATAGGGCAACATCAAACATGGCCAAAGGCAAGTCTGCAGTAGATTGTAATGAATTATTTAGTTTGTGCATTTTGTAGAAACTCACATATGTACAGTTTACCATGACGTTGTCCAGTACTGTAAAAGCTAATGTTGTTATAATAACCCATGACCAAACTTACCAGCAAGTATGAACGCTTTCAATCTAAGTGCTTTCTGTATTGCTTTGCTACATACACAGGATAAGGACTCATTATCATAATCCATCCACATTATCATAATCCATCAGTCAGTGTATTAAATGACTTTTAAAACACATTTCTGTGAGATTTAAAGCAGCATATGCATATATATATGTTAGCCTGTATGTTGCAGCCAGGTTGGCGGGAAGTCAAAAGAAGGAAATAAGTGTGTTCGGATGGGCGAGAGTGAAACTCGAGCATGATTGAGTTAGGGAAAGTAAAGAAGCCCTCGGGCTTGGAGTCGGATGTTGTGTGTATACATAGGAGTCTTGTCATGCTACCCTTTAAGCAAGAGGAGGCCAACCTACAAATTGCAATGGGACTTTTCGCATGCCAGAGGTACTTGCGCGTCTCGTGTGGTGTGCATAAGGAGGTCGTGCGAGTGCATGTGTGTGGTAGCGTGCAGTTGTACCTGTACATGCTCATTTTGTATGAGCACTGACAATGCAAATGCACACAGATGTCTGCATCTGCCCTTTCTGCACAAGTTTAAAAGGCCTTACCCGAGATCAATGAAGAATATGTAAACAGATTATGGTTCCTATTTGTATTCTCGTTTATCCTTATTATGATTTATTGTGTAATTTGTATATATAATGCATAAAACGAAGAAAATGTTCGACTTTTATATGAAGAAATTGGCTATTGTGAGTTGCTATTGCCTGTGCAAAACTTGCCTCAATGTGTGTGGGGTCACTTAGGCATTGATGGGCAGTTGCAGTGGTGTTCTGGGTGGTTGCTTGGGTGTTTGATGTGGTTGCTATTGTGTTTTAGTCATAGACATACACAGATGCCGCACTAAGCACTTTGGCATGTTGCTGCGATGGGTCAATGGTGCCAACATATTGAGAAGGGTAAGACTGCCCTATAAACACATAGAAGTGAACATTTTTTTTGGATAAAAGCACGAGAACATTAACATTTCTCCATTGATTCTGATGGTTTACAATTGTTATGAAAAAGTTTTGTCTCCTGTTACTTATAATCTTTATAGTTAAACATGAAAAGTTATTTATTGTGATAACGAATTGGTAAAACTCATGCTTGTCAAGCATTGATTCGGCTTATTTTTCTTGGTTAATAATTGCGGAGACATACATAATGTAATATTTTTGTTGTATTTAATGTACATGAAATTGTACACCGTTTACCTGCGATTCATCAGACAATGTGGCGTCTATGTATGTCTTTTTTTGTGTGATTTTGCAGGGTATTCTGTGTTATTGGTATGTTGTGGATAATCATTAATGATCATTTTTACTGTATACCAGGGGTCTCAAATTGGCAGCCTGTGGGTCATTTGCAGCCCACCCTCCCTCTCTCTGTGGCCCACATCTACTGTTAAATATATAACATAATCTGGCTTTGCAGAAGGAACTTTAAATTTTGTTTAAAAATGAATGAGAGCACAGGTGCATCAGTCTGATCGTGGGCACTTGTATAGTCAGAGAATAAGGGAATCGCATTTTCGGTGAAGCTCTGCTTTCTATGTGTACTGCCAGTTACTAACCTGTTACTCTCTTTCACTGTGTGAAAGCATGGCGGCAACCCGTGGTGCAGAATTGCTTTATGTTACTGTTTATGTTAAACACAGTCAATGTCCAGACGTCTGTGCTTAAATAAAATAGGCTATCATACACGCGTTCACTGCAGTGCAACCCAAACTCTTTTGTGTAAACACACTACATTTATCCGAGTGTTGCGCTTGGGATTTAACACAACATGCAGATAGATTCACTTCTACTTTTGTTGTACAACGTCAAGTTTATTATGAAAGTAGCCAAATACTTTTTTTTGCAAAGAAGGTGCAGTGAATACAAAATATACAAAAAAACAAAAAGATTTTAATAGACAATCTATCTATAAATAAGTATGATAATATGTATAAACATGCCTATATGAAATATAGATCTAGAAAGATCGCTATTATCAACCAATTCAGCCATGGTACACACCTAACACGGGGCATAGCGTTACTCGCTCTAAATTACTCACAGGATTTATCTTCATGGCATGCAAATTTTTAGCTTGAATAGAATATTTTCAACTTTGGCGAAGACGCATTTGAGGCTAATAGTTCGTGTTTTCGTGGCAAACACACCGCCCATATCGCGTCATTCGCATCGGCCCATGTGAGGACGCGTCTTATCGCATCTTTGCATTGACTTTGTATGTAATCTACTCGCGTAAATCGTTGAACTCACGTTTGGTGTGTATGCCCCATCATGCTACGTACACGCCAAACGCAGGGCATCGCGTTACTCGCTCTAGATTAAACAGGATTTAACTTTGTGTCATGCAAAATTTTCACTTGAGTTGGATATATTCAACTTGTGCGAAGACGTGTTTAAGACGAATAGCACGTGTTTCCGCGGCAAACGTGCCGCCCATATCGCGTCATTCGCTTCGCCCTGCACGATGACGCGTCTGATCGCGTGTTTCCATTTACTTTGTATGTAATCTACTCACTCAAATCATTTCGATTGCAATTTGTAGCCAATTATTTTAAAGTGGATGGGCATTTAGATGCCTGTGATGTCATAGGCATCAGTTTTTCAGCCGTTTTCTGGCTGACATTTCTAAAAGGGGAATTTCTATGAGACTGAGATGTTTAGCATGTCTAGCACTTTTTGTATGTTCGTGAATGCGGGTAGACTACCATTATTCAACAAAGACAAGGTAAAAATGGTTTTTCATTCTCTGAAAATGCCTGGAGGATGTCGAATGCCAGCTGTTTTTTCAGCTGAGGGCCAGCTTTGGTAGCTGTGATACTTCTGCTTTGTTTATCAGTTGTTGTATGATGCGCCAGTTGGTTGTTGTGATATTTGTCCCACCATTCCTCCACTGTGATTGGATGGCCGTGTGAGAACTGACATTGACGAGCGGAGCTTTTCACCCAAAGTTGAATCCCTTTCATTGCTGAGCATCCATGAGCTGAGGTCTTCCTGACGATGAGGAAAACAGAATGCGTGATCGAATTTGAATCGCTTATCTTCACCTCACATCAATCATATTATTGTCACTAATTAATTTGATGAATTAATCTGGTCGTGAATTTGGAGTGTTTATCCAGAGAAGAGCTGTCACTCAGAAATACGAGAACAAGGGACGGGGTTGCATTAAGTCACAGTTTTCACTGGCGATACATCATTGGGAGGAAGAGTGGGAAATGTAATGCAGACATATTGAACTGCAGATAAGAAAACGGCCTAAGCCATCATCAGGTGACCTGGTTAGAAAGATGAGAAGAAATGTGCCAAAGATAAATGCAGCAATGTCACTCATCTTGTTGTGAATATATTATGCATATAATGACGTGTATCTAATATATCATTATGTAACTTGCTATGCAATTACACATAGAGCAGTAAAATTAATTTTGCTGTACTACCATTCTAAAGTTTTAGGATCACTTTCACTTACTTATTAATATTTTTTCAACATATTACTATAATAGCAAATTCATTAAATACTATGGAATAACACGGATGAAACTATGCAAAAATCAAAACAGAAATACAAAAAAGTATAATAATTAATTAAATATGTTAGCTTAGTGCAGGGTTTTTATAAGTTATTATAATGTTATACAATAATGTGTAAAATCAAACTGAAAATTAAGGCATAAGACTAAGATCATAACCTGATTCGTCACTTATATGACACATCTTTTGCGACAGATGTAAAAAACAATGCTGTGTGCAAAGCATTAGCTGATACACGAGTCATGATGGATCCGAACAAACATTAAACCAAACAGTACATGAAGGCATTAGGGTATTTTTAACAGCGAAAACTTGCGAAAAGCTTATAAAAGAAACAAAACAGTGCCAGGAATTCCTGTGTTAAATTTGCAAACGAAGATATAATAAATGCTTTTCCGCTTGTTTGGTGTGCGCCAAATGAACCACACCAACTGACCAATCTCAAGTTTTTTTTTTATGAAACCAAATCTGGTAAATGTGAACACTTTTGTGAATAATGTGAATAATTAAGAATTTATGACAAAAAAATAGGGCTGCACAATGTATCGTTTCAGCATCGACGTCACCATGTGCGCTTCTGCAATAGTTACATCGCAAAACATTTATTTTGAAAGGAAAACTATTTTGGATGCCCTTGCCAGTGTTACACTATATTAGAAAGGTTTTTAAACATCAGAAAGAAATCACAAAATTCTTTGTAAAAAAATCTGTGAGCTATACAAGAAATGCAAGGCAAAAGGTGAATCATTTTAAACAGATTTCATGTCATCTGGTGAAGTCATCCAGTATTTCTTATATCGCTTATATTTACATTGCAGAAAAGCTAAACATTGCAATGTTACCCCCCCCCCAATATATTGTGCATACCTATGTCACACTTTATTATATTTGTATGTAGGACAAGTTACATGGCATAATAATAGCAAGTAAGAAGGATAGTAATAGTGATGCTTTACATCACATGCACTTCTAATTAACCAATCAAATCCTCTGCTGCCACCAAAAACGTTTTTGACATCTTCCTTTGACAGTTTCCTTTTTTTGTTTGCCTTTAGCTTTTCGTTTCAAACGTAGAGTTTGTTCCTGCTTCTTGCTCCACTGCTCTTTTGCTTTGATTCTGCACAGCGTGTGAGGTGCTTTTTAAACTGTGGGAAAAAATGTCCCGAGCGAAGAGCAGAGTGGAGGCGCCGCTCTCCGCTGCAGCAAAGCTAAGCAAAAGCAGATGTTATAAAGTTTACAGAAATCAGAACATTATTTTCCTGTTTCCATTGCATTCTTCTAAACACTTAGTGAACAAGCTTTGAAGTCACCCAAGAAATCTAGTCTGCGGGAGGAATGATAGCATCTCTAGAGCAACAGAGCAGAGGAGAGGCAGAGCTGGTCTCTCCTCCAGCGTTACTCTGTCAGAACCAGTTTCGCACTGATGCGGACAGAGCCATTCAAGGCCATGGCAGGCGCCGCCCCCTGCACACGCCAGCGCCACTGTGGTCTTCAACGTGGACGGCTGTGTGTGTGTGTGTGTGTGTCCATGTATGCAAGAGAGATCAGATAAACCTATATATCCTAACTGTCTGGAAGTAATGCCGGAGGGTGCAAACTGGAACTCTATTTGATTTTCCCCATATCAGAGCTTCTGCTCCTTGACCGACAGGGACCATTATCACCCCGTTGATTGAAGCAAGTCGATCAAAGCATCCTAAACTGTTTTTAATCCGAAACGGGGCTGACCCGTCGACTTCTCCCTTATTGTTTCCAAGTCAAAATTCATTTCATGTGCACTTGTTTTTGATTTAGCGAGGCAAATCACTCGTATTACCTTGAATTAGGAGAAAAGCAGGCCCACAAGTGTGTTTTTCTGCGGGCGAGCTCTGGGTCAGCTCAGCGCTTGTAGTGCTGTGATTTGATGTGGCACGGGTAAGGAGCAGATGGCTGTGAGTCTCTGACAACTGAGAAAAGACCTCATTGTCACTGTCACATTCTGCTGGTCTTCAAGACAAGATGCCTCCAAAACCCCATCATACCATATGCATACTGTAGATGTTGTTTCTGATCTTAATTCATCCTCTCATGACCCTGCGTAATTTGCTTTCATTTCCCCCCTTTTTTCTTCTGTTTATTGTGAGCCTCCATTTGTGTTTGGATAAAGGGCTGGTACAGGCCCTAAGCGAGGTGAGCTCTTCTCTTTCCTTGTCTTCTTTGTGTATCTTTTGCGGTTGAAGTTAACGTTTAGGTGAATTCTTTCTTTTGAGGATTGGCATCTGTGCCAAAGGTTATTTTTTCCACGTTTCCTTCAATTTTTCTCTTTTTGTTTTCTCAAACAGTCTGTTTAATAGTCAGAACCTACCTCAACGAAACAGACCTAATCAAAACCCTACAAGAGACGCAGTTGAAGTTACTCAATACAACTAGATTCGGTAACACTTTACTTGAAGGGGTGTTCATAAGACTAACATAACACCTTTATAATCATGACATGACGCGTGCTATGAACATGAAGGAGATTGAATGACAACTGTCATTAAGTGTCATTTGTTCAATTATGCCATTTTTAATGCAAAGATGACATTGTTTGAGATGTCTTTGTTACGACAACTTGACATCAACCAATACATCATAACTTGTCATGACAACTTGACATTACCAAGACAACATAAATGCGAGCAATGTGCGATTACTCGTTTCAATTGCAATTTAAATTTTTGTGTGAGAACAATGACTTGCATAATGTTTGAGCATTTGTCTGCTTTGAATATTGGAGAAACGCCAGGATCTCTTCATCTAGTTCACAAAATCGTTTCAATGCGTTTTCTTTACTAAGCCATCTAATGTCATTGTGGATAAGCAAGTTCTTATTGAGCCAACATATCTGACAAAAACTGGTGGAAAAGGCGGTGTTGTAAGCTGGAAATACAATGAATAAACTTAATAACACCCATAGAGTCCATGGTCTCCTTTAATGCCGCTCTATGCATTTACGGCGTTTTTGTCAAACAGCGACCCCTAGAGTCGCTGGAGAATACTTGCAACTGTCGTAATTTTCCACTCTAGTACTCCGAAGATAATGACCAGGTAATGTTTCACAATTTCATACAAATATTAGGCTACTGCATAGTCTACTAAACTACAGATGATGGTAATAGGATAATAAGAAGTTTATTCCAAGTGTAGAGTGCATATAATAATAAAGTACCGCGTTTGCTAGCTTATAACGTTTTTACATGATTGCAGCTAAATCACAAGTAAACATTACAAAATGCCATGACAAGGTTAATTGTGTACGTTGCATTATTTCATAACGTTGTTCGTTATGATGTCACTATACATGATTATTGCTATTTATCATAATAGTTTGCAAATTGTGCATGTTACACTATTTACAACCTCTAGGCTTATTTATGTCCTGATAATTATGTGAGATATTGACAACTGTTGTCATGATAATCGCATGACATACTACAAGCAAGCGCAACAACATATAACATAGACCGCAAACAAGTTAACAAATAAGAGATTTACTTACTAGTCCATCAACAAGATCGCCAGATCAGCATCCCATCCAGTGCTGTCTTTTAGCTCACGCCAACGAGTAAAAACCTGACCGAGTGGGACTCTTGTCCGGTTCCTAACGCGGTCAGATTCTCTTGTCCTTTTCCTACTCTCTTCCGAACGCGCTTTCTTAACTTTTAAATCGTTTAGCATCACGTCTCAAATTCGCGCGTACAGTTGTTGTTATAGGCTTGATCGACTTCATGCAGCGCTGCAAGAACCTACAGCCGGATGACGTCAAAGTGCCGTCTCGGATCATTCTCGCGGTACTTTGACGTCATCCGGCGGTCGATTCTTGCAGCACCACACGAAGTCGAACAAGCCTAACGTGTGTGACGTCGTTGCCGTAAAGTTGTGATTCTCGCGAGATTTGTCAGGGGCGATTCTCTCAGGCTTGCATTGGTGGTTTTGCTAGCGGCGTCCTCCCCGAGCTTCAACAGGAGGATGATTCGCCCTACTATGACTTTGTTTACCACTGAAATAACTTTGAAGCTGTTATATTAAGGTAAAATAACTGCGTAGTGTGTCTTTAACTCACCACTGTCAGTCAATTGCGTCTTATGTAGCATTCACACCAGCCGCGGAAGAGGTGGAAAGCGCAGGTGAATTACGTGTTAAGTTAATGCAAAGACGCGAATAGACATCCTGCTGCGCAAATGGCGTGGAAAACCATGAAAAATCTGAATTTTGGATATTTGCGCCACGTTAACCAATCAGGAGCTTGCTCTAGTAGTGACGTGATTACAAAAAGCGAGCAGAGGCAGAAGAAGCCCCTCCCATGACACAAAGTTTCGCGTGAATGTCTCGAATGACTAGAATTTCATGTGCGAATGAAGCAAGTAAACTCAAAGGGTCGGTTTCCCGGACAGAGCTTATAGTCCCAGACTAAAATGCAAGTTTGAGAAGCTTTAATTTAAAACCACCTTGTCCTGACTAATTTTAAGATATATCGGTGACATTATTTTGTCTCAAAATGCACACCTCTAGGGTTTTTTATAAGGTCTGTTTGTAAAAACTTCTTAAATGACCTAATATAAATAAGGCCTAGTCCTGGATTAGCCTAAACCCTGTCCAGGAAAGCATCCAACTACGAGCAAATAGCGTGTTTTTGCCGCCTCTTCCGCGTCTGGTGTGAACACATAGTTACTGGAGAGGCTGCTCGCTCCACTCGCCTCTTTAGCTCATGCTGTATGTAACAGACACACGCATCACCTCATAACTGTAGGGTCCGTTGTTCAACTAAGCTACGTTTATTCTAGAGCATGTAAGCCCTGCCCAGGTGAGGTGCGCCGCTTCCGGTTCTGTATTTTATGAAAAGTTTATTCATTCTGAACGCGTTGCGTGTCCATATTGCACCAAAATGCAACACTGCACTCCCTAGGTTCCGCAGCAACGCACCGTCATGCGTGAAGTTGATAGGATATACGGGTCTTAACATAATAAAAATGCAAGCCAGCAAGCAAACAAACAGACAGAGATTCCTGTCTTTATTAGAGAGAAGAATAGGTTTAGCCCCCTTTCGCCGAAGCTTCGGATATTCTGTGTTGATTAAAACGAAGCTTAAAGCTCAAAATCTGGTATTTGGACCAGCCCTAGTAAATATTTAGGCTTAGGGAATCCCAGATGCTATGTATAAGCAATGCTAACAGTGATCCTTGCCTTAACAAACACTACATCTTAGTGCTGTTAGTCATTAGTGGCGAGCTGGAGGGTTTCCGTAAGTGTGAGTTAATGTCCAAGCCTCAGAAGGCCCATGGAAAAGACATGACGTTGAGAAAAGGGGCCTGCATGCATTTCTGCACCAGAGAGCTTCTCCTTATGTGTTTAGATAGCTTCTCCACGTGCGTCAGCCTGTTATCATTGGCTGTATGGCCGGTGATGCTTCTTCACTGGAAAGGCCCTGGTGTGAATTTTACTGGAGGACGGGGAACACGGATCATAAAAGCTGCCCGAGTTTTCAGCCGTGATCCCAGGCGGTCTGATGCAGACACTCACCTTCACTTCCAACCATCTGTGTTTGGGCCCATACGCTGGAATAAGATTCAAGTGTGTGAATGGGAGCCCAGAAGGAGCCAGAGAGAAAGAAACCAAGCAAAAGAGAGAGAATCTTACCTCATACATATGGGCACATGGCTGTATTTTGACAGTAAGCGCCATAAAAAATGCTTTGCCTAACCGGAGAATCATGACATCATGACCCAACTATGTTTTTAGCCAAATACATTTATTGCCCAGTGTAAACGACTTATGGGGGAATTACAAGGGAAGATAAAACAAGAGCCTTTACTGTTTAATAGTCAACACTGCTCATTCCCTCCCCTCGCACCATGGCATTAGGGCTCCAGATGCATTGACCACCCTGCAAGCTCATCCATCTCTTCTGGCTTGTTCACAGTTCCAATCCCATCCCATTCTTTCTCCAGCTTGCAGAGCCGAAGACCAGGCTGAAGATCCTAGAGGTCCAAAAACATGACATTTCTGTTTACTGTATACGACGTCTCAACCTCTACCCTCCCCTGGACTGTGAGAGCATCGATTTGAGCCGGGAGGGGTCAGGACCCTGACATGACCACAGGCTTGGGGTGAACCCTGACTTGAGGGGGGTAAGATGGAGTAAGAGGCTTCCGCTGCCCGCTGGCTTTGGGTGTGAACAAGCAGAAAACAAGGAGTGAAAGATGGCCCAAGAGAACCTGAGCCAAACCGTGAAAGTTTAAACAAATACAAATGGAAAGTTACCTTGGTGGTCTTGCAGGCTTCCCCCAGCTGATGTTTTCTCTTTTGATGGGTCTTTTTTGACAGTCAAAGCAGGTAGCAATTAGTAATGCTGATCTGCTAAAAAAAAATTACTATGAAGACATATATTATATTATATTATATTATATTATATTATATTATTATATGAAGTCATGCAGAAACATGCTGGGAAAGCACACTTTTTTGTCTGAGAATGTATATGTAGGGTATACTATTTATCTACAATACTCACATTTTGGCCACAGATGGTGGCATGAATGTAGTGCGGATGTTTTGTGTTTTATGTTGGTGTATGTGTGTGTTTGCACATACTAGTATTTGGTTTTTGTCAGTCTGACATTATTAATCATGAAGGTAAAAAAAGTTTTGACATTTATGGTTACATATGTAACATATTGAAATATTTTGTACCTCCACATCACAATTCATATTTTACAGAGGATTTCTTGTAAATATATATTTTGAGAGTTTGGTTCCAAAACGCAATAAATCCACTTTGACTAATTTTGGTAAAAACGTGTTTTCTATACCAAGAAAGTGACAAGATGAAGACCACTATTTTCTGTTACAAACTTTCACATACATGTAGCATCTTTAGGTTAAAATAACATTTAAAATTCTTAAAGATTTATTATAAAAACAGATTTTTTCCCTGCAAAATGCAATAAATCCATGTAAACCGTGTAAATCCTTTTTTTTTCAAAATGCTTTAAATCTATTGAATAAATATATAAATGTGCATTCATCTTTGCCATGTTTGCCATAGTGGTAAACACTGATTAAAAATCAAAACATTAATGGCATTAATCAAACACTTACTTACGAACACTGTCAATGCTGCTGTCATCCTTGGGACGTCGTCGCTGAATTTTTTTTGACAGGGATCAGCTGTAAAATGTTTTGGTCCTGCTCGATTTTCGTTGACTTCGAGTAAAATAATGGAACGTTTTTCAAAAGATTTCCTGGGGTCAATGTGTTAGCATGACAGAAGCTTGGTCTTGTCGTGTGAGCCATTGTTGTTTACAATGCGTTGAATAGTGCGCTGTGATTTGTTGAGTGGATTTATTGCATTCTGCAGAGAAGGACGACTGGGGTTTATCGCATTTTGGGAAAAAAGGGAGAAAAGATGACAGAATAACATGGCGGAAATCGGACTTTTGCGTAAAATTAATTATATACTGACCTGATACAATACTGATTTTGGTGGTAAAATTTTTTCGCGTTTTTTTGGACAAAACTCTTTATGGTTTCTACAGCCTTGCAATGTCGAAATAAAATCTAAACTCATAAATCATCAAAAATAAAAAATAAAACTGAAAGGATCTCTTTATGGATCTTCTTGTTATATTTTTTTTAAATTGTTTTAGTTGAGCTAATTATTACATTTTGTAATAATTTTAGTGTAGACTGAATGTTGTTAGCAGTCTAATGGGCAGATGTAGCATTGCACTTATTTACGGTAAATACAATGCATTTCTGTCACAAGCCAATAAATCATTTTGTTTTCACACCACTGTAGTAAATGATTTAGAAAGTTTATTTTTGTGACCTCGGTCATGACTGGATGAACTCCCTTAGGCTTCAGGCAAGTTAATTTATGTCTTTATAAAACCATCATCGAGTCAAGCAGAGATATCAAATTTTCTTCATTGACAAAGACATTTTTTAAGCAATAAGTGAGTTTATTGGATACCAATGACATATGTATCTTTTGGTACTATTTCTGGGCTATAGCCGAGGTGTTTTTTTACACGAGTCCCTGTGGAAGAGATGAAATGTTCGCTTTAAATCTGCACAGTTTATCTATGGAGTGGAGGATGAAAAAATATCACAACATACACTTTGTTCACCCCAGCCTGCAGTAAAAAATTAAGAATTACAGTGAGAGAAAGTTACGACTTGTGGTCGTAAATAACTGTTTAACCCCCCTCTCCCTCTTTTTTCCTCTTTGTATGCCTCTCCGTTTAACTGGTTTCTATGTGAGAGTGGCTTCGGTGATAGCTACATTGCTCTGAGGTGTGTGGTGGTGTTGTGTTTTCTCGGTAATTAGCTATTGACATTGCCTAATACATATATTAAAATACATATCACTGTAAAAAATGTGCTGTAATAGTGCAGCTGGTTGACAGTAACTTACTATAGAAGATAAAGACTAAAAAAGTTCTGTAAAAGACTGTAAAATCTACAGTAAGTTACTGGCAGCTAGTTGCCAGTAATACAATACTGTAATTTCTACAGACATTTTTTACAGTGTACATAATCCCATTGCCCCAATATACACATATCAGCAAATTATCTTGTACTTTGCAGTCATGGCCAGAACATAAAATGTAGAAAAATAAAAAAGCATCTGCATTTCATTTATTTCAGTGAACTATTATTTAATAATCTGCAGGTTTAGATTTCTTGTTTACTCATATGCATGTTAACAGTGATTTTCTTCCGTTTTCAAAAAATATTTAATTGCTTTGGCAAAAACTGCTTTCACTGTAAACAATTTATTAATGATCATTCAGCTAAACATTGTACTCGCTCAACAGATGTTCTGTCAGGCACTGTTTTAAGACACACAGGTCCCGTACACGCTGCATATTAATTCGGTTGTCACTTCACCTTTTAATTCTTAATCCTGTTCTGTACACACACAGTTCAGTAATTTACGGGACTCACAACCGCATTCTACAACCGAATTAACTCCCGCAAAATGCAGGTAGTGACAACCGAATTTACAAAAACTCTGCACAGTGTGTACACAACCGAACTGAACAACTAGTAGTTAATCAAGTGTTTAAACGTTCATCATAAACAGGACAGGTCTCTCTTCTGAAAAAATAAATGCTTAGAAGAGAAAAAAGTCTTCTGTATGCGCGGTTCAGAAAATGACAGAGGCACAAGCGTTTGTTGACTAGTGTTGCCAGATCTTGCACGAAAAAAACAACGAATAAGCAAAATCCAATAATAAACCGAAATAAATCTAAATGCTTTACCTCAAAGATCAAAATATTGGGACCGGCACCCTCACACTTTATTAACACCAAAAACTTGATCGCTTCATGAGCCAAAAGCCATAAACGGTTAAGCGCCAAAACGGTATTTACGTACAAAAAGATGAGGACCTGGCAACACTGCAAGACCGCGTGCTCCGCGCTGTGAAGCAGCCTCACAAAAGCGTAAAATACACCACGCCAAGACGGAGGTTTATTGCAAAACACAATGCTGTTATTATTTTGGTCAAAGCTGTGCGTGATAAGCACGCGAGAATGTTGCTATGGATATTTCTGTGTCAATCATTACATTTTCGGGAGTGAGTCTTGTTCCGTACAGACATGAAACGAACATTTAGGGGATTCACTCCCGCATTTTAATGCGGTTGTCACTCCCGAAAGTTTGCAGTGTGTACTAGACCACATATTTTATATAGTATACTTTATCTGACTAATATGTCAATCTCTTACATAGGCTTACACAGCTAGTATTTAAAATATCAAGGTTATATTTTTACAAAATGTCCTTTACATTATGTAGGATGATACAGTACATCACAATAAATCACAAAAAAAAATACTTTAGCTAGGTAGGTTTTCACACACTGGGCCACATATAATTATGCATCTATTATTATATTTTTTTTCTACTTTTAAAAAAAAGTCATAAAATTTGAAAATAATGCAGTGGACAAAAAATAAGCAAATCCAAATTTGTGTTATGTAAAGATTTTATATATTTTTAACATGTCAAAATTTTTATAATTTAATTTCTTTATAAATTGCCATCTGTTGGCTTCATACCAACTTTTACATCTTTTGATTTAGGTTGGCAACTTCATCATTTCTGCATAAACTGTACACTGGTCACTTGTTGACTCTTTCATGTTATGCCTGCTACAGCTCTGTAAAAAATCTTGTAAAAGTTTACTTCTGTAAGCACATATAAAAAGCAGTTCAAATATTTATAGATTATTAGCAACTAGGGCTGGGCAAAAAAACAAATTTTTCGATTAATCGTTTTTTTTATGTGATCGATTAAAAATCTATTCTCAAAGGCCACAAATCGATTTTTTTATGAAATAACCTGATCCTGTTTGATCAAGGATGCGACTGTTCTGACTTTTTTCAGCATTCATTTTTCATCTTGCATCAAAATTGTATTGTATTTAGCATAATTGTATGCCTTTGAAAATTAGAGATGGGTTCTGTTTTAATGTACCCAAGTGTACCTAAAATAAAAATGTGTAATATACAAGTTGGTGGCTCTTAATTTTTTTTTATTAATTACCCACCTTACACACTTATTTTTCACATTTTTATAAATAAATAAAGCATTTGTATTAAAAATATATTCATTGAGTTGAATCGGGAGTCGAGTATAAAAATCGGTCTGAGAATCGGAATCGAACCGAGAATCGAAATCGAATCGCTCCGATAGCTTATGAATTGAAATCGAATCGTTCCAGAACATCTGAATCGATACCCAGCCCTATAAGCAACCGTCAGGGGTGTCCCAACCAGTAGCCCTATATGTTTTCTTTTCTTAGAGGTTAAAACATATAGATCACATGGATGTGTAACATTGCTAAATAACCACTTTCTTTCCAATATTAAAAGCATCTTTATAGCCTAAATATAGTAACAGGGTCAAAGTAGTATAAGCATTGTAAAAATATTGGACAGTTGTGGTAGTTCAGTCTTTTGAAGCAGAGAAAGAGAGTTTGTTTTCAGCCTATGGGAGTATCTGCTCCTATACCACAGGGGGGTAATAATCACTTAACCCAAATCAGAGGCAATCAGAGCCGACTGCAGCTGCGAGCAGCACACATCTCTGGTCTGGGAGGAGAGCCACAGGAAGAAGAAATGAGAGGGGGACGAAGATGAAGATGAGAGCTGGAAAAGAAAATAGCTTATTAAGACTTGTGGGTCTGCTTCGCATGAAATTGCTCGGCACATTGGTGCTTACACATGCATGTCCTGATCGAAACGCAATGAGTTATTGCATTATTTTACATTTCCCGTGTCCAGCTTTGTAATTAATGTGGATCTGTTTTGAAAGGACTGAACAGGATCGCTGGAACAGTACAGTTGCTTTATTTAGAAATTTCTTTTGCTGTTTCCTTTGAGGTTCCTGCTTACAAGAATGTGATCAAGTGAATTTAAATGAGTTTAGCTGGAATAAAATGGACACATTGGGTGAAATAATGTTTGCATTTTATTTTTATATCCTAAATAAGACAAATCATTTTTAACCTATGCTGGGTTAGCCTGGCTAACACCAGACCAGTCTCATAGAGAATGAGACGTGGTCTGGGAACCACATGCTCATTTTCTCGTATTTGAGGCGTGGTTTACGAATGCCCAGAGCCATTTATTGGGCGCTACGAATGTCTATCAAATGCATCTGTACGTAGCTCATAGCCAGTCGTTTCAATTATAGCAGATGACGTATGTACAGCGACATAAATTCAAATGTCAAAAACTTTTATCGGGTATGTGTGCACACAGCTGAAAGCTATGCAACTAAACCGGTAGCTGTATATTGAAAAGCAACACAACTTAGTGGCACTGTGACAACCACAGTACAGGCATAATGACAATATGATATTAATAAATACCACTTACCATTTATAAGTTAATTGTACTTCGTCGACGACGATGCCTAGCAGGTTGGTCCTATAAAAATCTGTGGCTATCATGTCTTGCCATATCCAAACATCTTTCCTGGATATGAAATTGTTTAACGCCAAAAGTTTTTTTTTAAATAAACTTGCGTTCAAAACTACTTAGAACACTATCTAAGGTTGCATCGAAAAGTACATTCGCGTCTGCTGCGGTGTTGGATAAACGAAACTGCTTCTGTGTGTCGCATAGACATCATCATCATCTTGCTGCCCCTCCCCATTCTGTGATTGGTTCCCTATTTCAGGGGAAAAATTGGTCCACAGTTTCCATGCTAGACTTGCAGCGTGAATAAATTTACGCCCAAGGCAGCATGGGGAAACCCAGGCTAATGCTGGGTCGCTTCAACCCAAAATAGTGGTTGTTTATGCTGTTCATGGTGCCACAAAGAATGATGGGAAATGTAGTTTTGCCCCACACCCCTGTCGAACTACACAAGACTGCAAAATGAATAGTTTTTTTGGCAAGCTTTACCACTGTTCTTCATCAACAGACCAGTCAAATAAAAAATGAACGAAAATCCCACTAGTAATTACAAGACTCTAGTGGCATTCATATGTGCTCATCTTGTAAATATGATCATGACTTAAAAGCAACATTCCCCCCTTCAAATAATTCCTACAGGCCTGCTAAACTACAATTGAGATCTATTGCTCCCTTGCACTTTCGAATGTAAATTGACTTCCAAAGCGTCATTCCTTTTATCCTGGACTAGCCCCCAGCATCCCTTACTATCTGTGTATGTGGTGATGTGCCATGCTTTTGTCTGAAATGTGATGTTCTGTAGTGATAATTTTCGAGGGCAGAGATTGTCTCCGTGGCCAGAGTTAACATGGCCCCCCTTGCGGCGTTTCTTCACCACGCTCAGCCGCAGCCAAGACCTCCAGCGTTTCGGATCGACTCGGGAGTCTGGGTCCTTCCGCCCTGCCCGGCTTATCTCAACGTTCTCGCTGCTTAGCAGCCTGGTCTGCTCTTAATCAACTGGAGATTGCAGCAATAAGATATCTGGAACATAAATCTGTGTGTTTCTGTGTGTGAGGAAACTAGTGTATGTGTGTGTTCTTTTATGCCTTCATCTCAGAGCCGTACCGAAAGGCCTTTCTGTTGCTCACAGCTTCTCGCAGCATCTGCCATTCATTTGGAGGGGAAGACAAACACTCTGATGAAAATGTCAGAGACCGCAACATTGCCTTTACTTTCTTTCTGTCTCCCTGTTTGAGAGCAGGAGGTATTTCCACTCATTTGTGCCTGTTTAGAGCATTGTAGGTTTCTGTATGTTACAGATGGGCCACATTTCAAAATTAAATATAGAGAATTGAATTTTACGTTGTTTAAATAGAGGCTCTTGAGTACGTCTAGTTTACTCTCCATTTGGCTCCAGAGTCCTGCGGGTGCTTGAGTGAATCTACGCATTTTAATTCCTTGTGTTGATCTCTACGATTCTGTGATTGATAAGAAGAGATCTTAGTTAAGACCATGTCCGTAAAATGTTTAGACCGCTTGGAAGGGGGCAACGATGGCATGTTATATGATGTTGTCAACCATCATGATTACATGACAGATCATCCAAATACACTGTACTTTTTCCATCCAGATGCGAATGGCATTGCACACAAGACCTTCCAGTCTTGTCTTAGTGCTTTCTGTTAATTCAGCCAAAAGATAGCTAGTTCTCTGCTGTAAATTCATCTATATCATTTTTTTTTTGAGAAATAAAGTTTTCTCAGAAGCATACAGTATACAGTTACAATGTCAAACTTATGGTGGGTCTGTCTTTGAAATTTTATCAATAAAATATTATCTTTGGAAAACCTTATTCGGATTGAATTTTTACTTGCTTAAATCAACTGTTGTGCTGTATTTGCAGTAATAGCCCCCAATTTGTTTTATCTTTTTTTAGTCGGAAATGTCACATTATGGAAGAAAAATGGGTTGTGAATGGCGTTTCGTGTTGCATTGCTAGTACACACACACACACAAGAACAAACACAAAATCTGAAGTCGCAGCCACAGTTTTTCCCCAAGTTAAATGAGCATGTGGGATTCCTTCCTCTCCCCAGCTTTGTTATTTTAGGTGCTTATAATAGCTATTCATGTTTGTTAAGATTTTCTTTCCAAGGCAAAAGCAAGAGATACGGCCTAGTCTTCGAGGCAGGACATAAAACACGCAAGTTGATTCAGGGGGAAGGTGCATGTGCGTGTCTGTTTAATGACGAGGTGTTGAAGTGGAACTGCACATAGATCAGTGAGGGACACCTGCTTCCCACTCTCACTGACCCAGAACCCCCTAAATCGTCTCTCGCACCGTTAATGCCCGACTAATGGGGGAGTACACACACAATCTCTCTCTTTCTCTGTCCCATTCTCTCTCGCTCATCTGAAAACCACGTTGTTCTTACACCACCTCTACACTGTGAGCAGAAAAACTAGACTAGTGCACATTATAATCAAGCAAGCTCGAAAGGACAGCGATGTAATACGAATAATAATCTACATAAATATCTTGTTCGCCAAGTAAAATAGTTCATTAGGAACTTGCCGAATTATCACAGAATTGATTGTTACATTTCTTGGCAACCGTCAACAGCCTACAGTCAAATAAACTATAATGTTTGGCGGCGGAGTTGTTTAATGTGATTAATAATATTAATCACTTTAAGTATTTGTGAGGGCATTTGGTGTCTTTTATCATCTTGTTGTTTTCAGAGTTGCATATAAGCAGTAATGCACTCGAGGCACATTGTGAGGGAGGGTGACTAATAGTGAAGCTTTGTGGGTGTGTCCAACTTCTCAAAGTTACATTTTATGCAAATGCGAAGTAACATGACATACAACTCAACTATCAATGGACATAAAGACGTTTTTTTTAAGATTAGGTCAGATTTTCAAGAGAAGTCCACCAATAACCTAACCCTAACCCTAACCTAAGCGATAACCTGGTGGCCTCCACTGATAAAAGTTCTGCATCAAATCACTATTGGTGTGAAAGTCTCCTTTAAAGGGTTATTCATGGCTTTTCATGGGCTGTTGCTTCAGTCCAAACGGCATGTGCACAGCTTCAATGATTTATGATGGGATCTTTCCCATTCATGGAGTCACTCGCTTGTAGCGTAGACGAAATATTGGACGTCATTTCGCCAGCAAGTGGTGCTTCAACTTCTGCTGTGTGAGAGGTTTTTGATAAGATAATGGTGAGAGCTAAGCTGTCATTCCTCGGAGACTGCTGACCTCTAAATGGGTGCCGAGTGGAGCCTCGGTGCGGTTTCACTCGCTCGGGACGGCCTGGACGTGCTCATACACTGTTGACTTAAGCGTTCCGCCTGAGCCATCAATCATCGGCCGGGTGACAGGAGGCTTCTGAACCCTGCAGAACTTCTGCCAGCAAATATTCCCCTTTCTCCCCATTCCCTGCATGTAGCAACCAGCTCTCTGAAACAACAATGAAAACAACCCCGTTCTTCTCACACGCACACTGCAGCGCACACACCGCGTTTAACCTCGCGGACCCCCCCGCCACACACACGCCAGCTCGCCCCGCTCCCTTTCAAAGACAAAGAATTGCTTCTAAATCCTTCCTTCCCATTTTTTGGAAACCGCCGAGGCATTTGGAAGAGGTTTTTTTGCAATTATATTTAATCATACGCGGCCGCCCCAATCAGCAGGAGCGGGAGTGATCACATTTGCATGGGTTTCAGTTTCTACCCCTCACGTCAGATCACTGCCCAGCGGCCACAGCACATAGGACCACCTGGGCGAGACTCTTATTCTTTCTATCTCTCTGTCGTATGGTCACTCTTTCCATCCTGTTCTCCTGCTCATTCATATTAAACGTTTAGCTGGTGTGAACTGCGGTTGATCTGACTGGAAAAGTTTTATAATAGTAAATCAAAAAAATTTTTGTTTTATTCATAACATGAATTTCTTTTTGTAATCGTTTCATAACAGTTTGAATTGCTGTGTAAAACAACAGGATATTTTTAGATGAAACCTCACAGCGCCTTTCCATGTTTAAAGCTCAATAAAGGACAAAAATAGCTTTTTTTCTAAATTTATAATTTCTTCTTCAATCTTCAATCTCGAAATTCTCCTTTTGTGTTCTACGGGAAAAAAATAACAACATGCACAATTCCAACATTTGCAGTCAAACCATGAAATATAAATTCTCAGAGAATGCATTTATTAACCATCTGTTTATATTTTCCTAAACCCCTGATGATAGAGTCCAGACCTCAGAAAAATATTAGTCTATGTTTTCTATTTTTACATTAGGAAAACATGCACGCGTTATGGATGTAACAAAAAGTTTTGGGGAAAAAATATAGGGTCTCATGCACTAAGCATGCGTACGCACAAATTTGTTCGTAAAATGTGCGTACGGACGTTTTAACTTAAAAATCATGATTCAACAAAAACTTTTGTACTAAAATTTATTTGAAATTGTATGCATCAACATAATAACAACTTAGACCACTTGTGCGCAATAATCATGAACAAGGTAAAAAATATATATAACACAGATATATATTATAGGGTTCTTTTTCTTAGTTCATGATTATTGCGCACATGTGGTCGAAGTTGTTCTTTCGTTTTTGCATGCATTTAAAATAAATTTGAGTGTTTGTTGAATCATGATTTGTAAGTAAAAATGTCCATACGCACATTTTAACAAATTTGTGCATATGCATGCTTAGTGAATGAGACCCATATTTTGTAGGAATTCTGTGAATTAAAATGCACAAACAAGAAGCAATAATAACTGTTAAATAAAGAAGGGACGGGTCTTCAAAGAACATTTAATAAATATTTTATTCAAATTTTTATATGCGCAAAAAAAAAACGTTTTAAATATGAAATTTCTCTGTTATGGACGTGACAAAGAAAAATTATGGGAAAAAATGCTTTAAGTTAACCGAGGCTTTGCATAAGTATTTAAACCACCAAATAACAACATCTGAGATATCAGTATAGTTAAAAACTTTTCGTAAAACTTTACTTTTCATGTTAAGGTTGGCATTTTCATGTAATTGCCCGCATGCAAGATTGAAAGGCATATAATGTTCTCTTTGGGGTAAACTTATCCATTAAAAGGAAACCGTTTTTGAGGGAAGAGTTCATGGATATGCTTGCCAGTTGATGATGTGTATCTTTGTGACTATGACTTTGCGTATGAGTCAATGTCGAGTTTGTCCGTAGGATTAATCTGTTAACTCCCTCGCTCTCATCCCAGGGTACACACCAGTCAACCGGCCCACCCAGTCTGTGTGAGAGCATTCCATCATTCCTACGGATATGAGCGCGTTTGTGTGTACGGATGCCGCTGACCATTGTATGCGCGAGCGTGCCTGTATACATGTGTGCGAGAAAAGCCGGTCCTCTCGTTTTCCCAAGTGAAAGGCTGCATTATAACCCTTTTCCATGACCTCAAGCCAAACCCTTCCAGGCTTCTCGACGGCCCGCGCCGGTGTGTGTTTGCGTATCTGTTGCGCATGTGCGCGTGGACGGTCTTAACTGCTTTCCATGTCCCGCAGCCAGGTCCCTCCTCTGCAGCTTGCCTCGCAGCGCTTGTTTAGACAACAGTGGCGCACATGTTGGCTGAAATACGGCCGCTGAGCTCCTTCACTCGGGTGAATTAAGCTACGGCATGTGTGCTTAAACCCAGACAGCTCGCTGATTTAGCCATAGATTCAAATGATTGATTTAAGAGCTCAACAGCCCACACTTGTTGAAGCGATGACCTTTCGGAGCTTAGTTGATGGGAGGGGCGCTGGGCGAATTTACAGCTGAAAACATATAGCTTCCTCACAGACCAATGTGTTTACATTGTCCGTAAAGGCCTCTGGAATATTTATTTTATGTTTTATGATATTAAAAAGACGTTATGTGCGCGGCTTCCGTGCCCCTTTCTGCCGCTCTGGAGATTTGCGTCTTTATGTGATTTATCGATTGGATCATCACACATTGAATTCATTGGGTGGCCGTGTTTGTTATGGTTCAAAACAGCCTAGCGTGAAGCCTAAAGGGAAGTCAGAAAATCTCTTTATCCATGATACATTTGTGTTTTATGAGCTGTCTAATTATTAAATGTGTTGCAGGAAGGTTCACCCGAGACTGAACATTCCAGATCCGCTAATGCCTCCCTGACGTATTTCCCCTCCCTCTTTGATAATTATTTTCCTTATGAGCCCATAAAATGCTTTCTCTTGGCTATACAGAGCCTTCCTCTCATTTCATGACACCAATTCATCTCTACGCTTAACAAAAATCTAATTCCCATCCCTATTTTTTTTTTTAAAATAAAGCTCTCGCATTTCATTGAGGAGTTAGAAAGAATTACAAGTAAAGCGGTGATTCTTTTAAAAACTTTATTTTCAAACAATTCTGTCAGTGAAGGAAGAAATGGGAAAAACAAGTAATGAATGCAATAAAGGAAGCAGGCTAGTAAATCCAGCCTCTCTTCCTCTCCCTCTCTCTCTCTTTCATTGCAGCATACAGGACTAAGTTAGGCATAAGCGAATAATTAGGTAATTGCCCTCTTGATTGAGCCCAATAGGAAGCGTTTCAATTAGGCTAAAACTGCACGAGGAGGAAGTAAGCTCTTACAAAGGGAAACATTCCTTGTCATGCAACTGTCAGCCCCCCCTCCCAAGTCCACACCACAAGTAAGGATTTACTGGATAAGCAAAGAAGGAAATACTCATTTTTAAAAAAAAAAAAATCAGTGAAGAGAAAGAGAGGAAAAGTATGCCAGCGAGGACCAGAGGAAGGCAGAAAAAAGACAGCGACAAATGATTGCGGTAATTAGGGCTATATTTAAGCGGCCCCCTTTTCTCTGATATGATTTGCTAGTGATCTCCTGTCCAGATAAGAGGACGACTTCTCAGCCCGCCGAGTCGCCTGTTACAAATTAGAACCTTCCAGCCATGGAAGAGACATAGTTCCTGGAAAGAGAAGAAAGAGTGGGGGGAGAGCTTCTGCTACAGAGAGAGAAAGAGAGAGAGGGAGAGAAATAGAGAAAGAGAGAGATGTCAAAGCACAGTGGCAGGAGAACACAGATGGGAGAGCATCCTGGACATTAGCAGATGTTAACCGTGTTATTTATTATTTTGTCTCAATAGCATCTTTTTAGTGTCTTTGTGCTTGTGGCTTTTCTATCTTTATGATGTTGTTTTAGTGATACCTTGTTATTGTAGTAAAGCAGTCTTTATTTTATTCTTTTCATTATATACCTACTTGTGACCTTTTTTAAATAAGCATATGCAGTGTTCAGGTGTTTTCTGAAAGCATTTTGTAACCACATTTTTTAAAGAGGCTATATAAATGAAGCTTACAATTGATTGTTCCTTAAAGAAAATACTGCTTTACTACTGGCACTGTATTCAATTGCAAAAAACTTTAATTTTTTCTAAAGAGCATGAGGATTGAGCCTACTTGTGCAAATCTAGGGTAGTAACTTTTAGGTTATTAAAGGAATAGTCAATTTTCTTAAAATAAAAATCCAGATAATTTACTCACCACAAAATGTTAGGGTTAGGGTTATTTTAATGGACTTTAATAGAGCCCAACACTTAACACTTAACTCAACACTTAACAGTTTTTTTCACCAGCGTTTCAAAGGACTCTAAACGATCCCAAACGAGGCATAAGGGTCTTATCTAGCAAAACGGTTGTTATTTTTGACAAGAAAAATAAAAAATATGCACTTTTAAACCACAACTTCTCGTCTATCTCCGGTCCTGTGATACGCCAGCGTGACCTCAAGCAATACGTCACAACAGGTCACAGAGGATGAACGCGAAACTCCGTCCCAGTGTTTACGAGTGTGGAGAAAGAGGACCGTTCCGACGTTGTTGTATGTCGAATGATACTAATTAAGGTCTTTGTGTCAGTTTATTGTTCACAATGGTCCGCAAATGTGCGTTTCATATATGTAACACGTGACCTCTCTACGTCACTACGTATTTACGTTAGGTCGCGCTGGCGTATCACAGGACCGGATATAGACGAGAAGTTGTGGTTTAAAAGTGCACATTTTTTATTTTTCTTGTCAAAAATGACAATCGTTTTGCTAGATAAGACCCTTATGCCTCGTTTGGGATCATTTAGAGTCCTTTGAAACTCTGTTGAAAAAAAATGTTAAGTGTTGAGTTAAGTATTTAGTGTTGGGCTCTATTAAAGTCCATTAAAATGAGAAAAATTCTGCAATGTTTTCCTCAAAAAACATAATTTCCTCTCGACTGAACAAAGAAAGCCATCAACATTTTGGATGACATGGTGGTGAGTAAATTATCCTGATTTTTTTTTAGAAAATGGACTATTCCTTTAAGAAGTAGGAAAGAACCGGGGCAAAAGTAACGCAGGACGAAAGTAAATAAGCGATTTTCTCAGAGCCCTGAATAGATTTGCATTCCAAACTATGACAGCATCTTTAGCACGCAACCCATGACAGAGCTGACAAATATTGCGTTATTTCTTCACCGTTTTGTGCGTCTAGGTCTGGAAAGCTGTTTTTAACCATGATAAGTACATTCCTTAAGTGGCCATTTTTTCTTATAACGCGTTGTGTTTCTCATTTCATGTGTTAAAGTACTGATCAATCTACAGGTTATTTAGTGCTCTAACACATCTTGAAATTTGACTTCTCAGAGTTTTTCAAAATAAAAGTAAATCGGCCTTAAATGTCAGAAGTTCCTGTAGGGGACGAAAGTAACACTTGTTACTTTTGTCCCACTACTAATACTGTAGCACTATGTTGAAAATCTATATTATTATAATTTGATTTAATTTTCTAGTGTTCAAACTGTTAAAAATGTTTTATTTCCAACAATTCCAGTTGGTTCTGTGGGGTTGCTTTTGAAACATTTGATAAAACAGAAATTTAAAATGAAAATTTAATTTCATTATTTTTTGCAAAGATAAATGACAAAATAATTGTGCAGTTACATATTGAAGGGATATTCCACTTTTTTTTTGAAAATATGCTCATTTTCCAGCTCCCCTAGAGTTAAACATTTGATTCTTACCGTTTTGAAATGCATTCAGCCGATCTCTGGGTCTGGCTGTAACACTTTTAGCATTGCTTAGCACAATCCATTGAATCTGATTAGACCGTTAGCATCGCGCTAAAAAATAACCAAAGAGTTTCGATATTTTTCCTATTTAAAACTTGACTCTTCCGTAGTTACATTGTGTACTAAGACTGACAGAAAATTAAAAGGTGCGATTTTCTAGGCAGATATGGCTAGAACTATACTCTCAAACTGGTGTAATAATCAAGGACTTGATGTAACATGGCTGCAGCAGGCGTAGTCATATTACAGCCTAGATGTTGCAATCGTCCAGTCATTCAGAAAAAATAACAGCATGCATCAGTGGTGGCTCATGACTGCTCTTCCTAGGATGCGCTAATTCAAAATAAGTTCATGTTTGTTTGAACAGTTGAGTGTTGGAAAATGTAAGAGACAAAGACAAATTTAGCTTTTTTTTCAAAATCATCCATAAAACATTTTTGAAAACAATATTTAAAATTGTCTGGTTGCAATAAATCATTACATTTATTCAAAAGTACACTAAACATTACACACAAAATACAACCAAATGCATGAAATAATACAATAAAGTTTCAGTAGTCCGTTTTCCAATAATGTATGTTTTAATAAGTCATGGAAACACACACAGCACATGCATTGCATAGTTTAATGAGACCGACCTACCAATTTTTGTTGACTCATGTCATAAAATTATTGACGGTGAGAACAACCTGATCTGTAAATAAGCTAGAACTCATACAGTGACTCCAGCTGTACCCGTACCTCTTTAAACTGCAGAGGAATGTTGCTGTGGTAAATGATGTTTGCATAGGCCTGAATCCTTTGGGGGAACCAGTCAGACTGTGCGCTCACTGCGTTCACTCTGGTCTGTGCTGAAATATTAACTCACACAGAGCATATATTTGACGACCACATTCTGGAAATAATTGTTTACGATCAGTCACAGCAGCGGTTTATCTGGGTGTTAATTGATCTTGTATGGATGTTTATAGGAATAAAAACGAGCGGTAATAAATGTATGAGAAGTTGGGTGTGTGTGTGTTTTTAATACATGTAAACAGACGCTGCCCTACAGACGCGTCCCACAGGGCCACAGTGTGGTTAACAGAGTAAACTGTGGTCAATGTTAATACGTTTCCTGTGTCTGACGGACTTACCTGAACGTTTCACACATGCTGATTAAAGAGAGTTTTAGAACGTCTTTTATTTTTAGTCAGATTTATCCAACAAACATGTAAACTAGCCTTTGACTCTTTGGCTGCTGTAATGGAACTGGGCAATATAATATAAAGAATATTTAAATAATTTTTTTGGTGATTTTTTTTTTACAAATCATATATAATGTGGCAATAATAACACACTGTTCATTCGGCACTTGAGTCTTCCAGAGTTTTGTCGATTCTCTTTTTGGGTAATTGTAAAAGAAGTTAGGACGAGCTATCTACTCTAATTTTTAACTGTAAGAGTAAAGAATAAAAATTTATTAAAAGTTCATCAAAAAGTCTGTTCTCAAACTGGGGGCCCATGAGATTGTGCCTGGGGGGCCACGGTTTTATGACATTTTATAAAATACATTAATTTATCATACATTCTGTGTAATTAAACCTCAGACCTACATGTATAATTTAATATATTTTGTTCAATTCAACGTTTTACTTTTGGAATGTTTATGTCAGAAATTTTCTTTGGGGGCCACGAAGGGATGCACTGTACACAAGGGGGCCGCACGCTGAAAAAGTTTGGGAACCACTGTTTTAAGTAGGGGTGAGCAGGGGCAAGCAGGGGCGAAAGTACACATTTTAAGAAAAAGTAATTTAAAAGAAAATGTATATATATTTTTGATGTGGTCAATAAGTGTGGTCTACCAGGTGAAACTTTAAATAAATGTTAAAAAAATGTATAATTTTACTTTGAACATAAGTAGTGAATTGTAACTTTCAACTCTGTCAGCTGGGACGAAAGTAACACACAGGTGGGTCAAAAGTAACACAACAGAACAAGATAGATTTTTGTGTAACACTTGTTTGTAACACTAAATATACACGACAATGACCTTGTTAATATGTAACTGCAAACAAATGTTATCATTTATCTTCACAAAACAATAATTTTCATTTTAAATTTCAGTTTCATCAAATGTTTCAAAAGCGACTCGACTGTACAAACTCGAATTGTTGAGAATAAAACATTTTTTTGAACATTATGATAAATTAAATTAAATCAAATTAGAATAATATACATTTTCAACATAATGCAACAATGTTAACAGCGGGACAAAAGTGACAAGGGTTACTTTCGTCTCGAAAGGAACTCCTGACATTCAAACCCGATTTACTTTTATTTTGAAAAACTCTGAGAAGGCAAACTTTAGGATGTGTTACAGTACTAAAAATCCTGGAGATTGATCAGTATTTTAACACATGAAACGAGAAACACAACGTGTTATAAGGAAAAAAAACGCGTAGGAATTAACTTATCATGGTCAAAAACGGCTATCTGAATCTACACGCGCAAAAATAATGATGAAATAACGCAATATTTGTTAGCTTTGTAAACGTTTGCGTGCTAAAGATGCTGTCATAGTTTGGAATGCAGATGTACTGTAGCCAGGGGTAAGAGAAAATTGCTTTTTACTTTCGCGCATGCGTTACTTTCGCCCCAGTTCTACCCTAACTGAAATTTGTGTTAGCACTAAAAAAATGTATTCACTGAAGTTTGTACATTGCATTTTTATATAAAAATAAATATATTGGTATTTTTATTTCAATTTGATGGTTAAACAGTATATAATGTAAATATGTTACATCTACATTTTTGCGCAAATAGTTTTAAAATTACAGTTTAGTTAAAATTAGAGTTTGTTTGATTTTAAAAAAAGCCATTTTGGTCATAAAAATAAAGATGTATACAAACTATTTAAAAAGATTAAGACATCATGGAGATAACTATAACAATACAAGTAAAGTTTTACAAATTGTTAAAATTAGGCAACTTAAATAGTTAAGTCAACACAACAACTCAATTGTAACGATACAGAGGAACAATATCATTGAGATCAATTTCATAGCATGTTTTTCATTTAAAATGTGCAGCATTTGAGCTTAAGCTTTATGTTATCATATGTAGGTGTTAATATAATAAATTTAATGTTACAATGATCATTATATTTAGCGTTCTTGGTGTTAACGTGCCTTAAATCAAAAAGTCTGAATTTTTTAAAATATTGGCCAGCCATAACTGGCACTTGTGGGAGGCAATAATGTTCCCTTTACCAGCCCTAGCACTGCACTGTTTATTACTAAAGCTGCTAAAGTGGGCTCAAATTGGTCCTGTTTATCTACCCATCTCTCCTATTCATTCATTTGTATTCAGGTTTCATGTGACAGGTGTGATGAATGAGAGCTCTATAGTCACATGCCAACCAAAGGTGTCCTGCTGCCTCACGCTCGGGTTGATTGCAATGCATTTATAACCGGCTTATGCTTGTGTTATCTTTTATACCTCTGGATTTAAAGGTTTGCTTCACCCCAAAGCAAAATATAATCTATCATGATTAATTTACCCTCATGGTGATATAAGCCTGTGAGCTTCCGTGAAACACAAAAGTTAGGCAAACCGTTTGCTCTTTTCCTTACGATGAAACTAAATGGAGATGGATATTGTCCAGCTCCAAAACTGACAAAAAGCACTACACTAGGTACCATAAAATTAGCATACGATTGTCATTGTAACTTTTATTTAGTGTTAAACTTCGCCATCATTATTGATTATTCAATGTGTGCGTGTTTGTGTGTGTCTGGAGAGAATTTTGACAGTTATAAGTGTTTATGTTTGTTAATTGTACACGCACACACAGCAGCAACTTCTGCATTTTGCAGCCCCAACATTTACATCCTCCTGGACGTTCTTCATCATAAGCATATTCTGTCGTCAAGGTGGGGGAGGAAGCGAAGGGTTGCGAGCTCATTACCGGGACGGCAGAGGAGCAGCGCTGGTAATGTTTTAACCCCAAAATGAGTTCCATTCACCAAGGAGTCCCATGTGGAGTCAGGGATGTAATGCTCATATGGAGCAGTTTATGAGGATTAAGAGCTTTTATTTAGTCTAGAGGGCCAGTCCTGATCTTAGCTTTTTCTCCCTCTCTCGCTCGCTCTCTCAGACTGTAAACTTTGGGTATTGGGTGGCTGTGCTTGGGGGCAAAGACTCTAATTCTAGTCATCCATGCAATACACGCTCACCCACCCCCTTAATGTAAGACATCACACATTTAAACACTTTAGAGTAAAAACACTCACCTTTAATGTCACTAACTAACATTAACATTGCAAGTGTTACTAAACTTGAACTGAAAGTATAATAATACAATTATAAAAGTATATTTTTTATTAACCCTCTATGGCATGACTTTTTATTTTTTGGGGAAAAAAATATTTCACCTCACTTTTTGGGAGCTTGGGGGTCACTGATAAAATATCCATCATACAAATTATCCCCCCACCACCCCTGACTCAGAATTTACTTTGTTGCCTCAGGGCAACATTGTGCTACAATGGTATAAAAACACCAAGGTTTTTTATATGCAGGTTTTCCATCCATGAAAGTTTGTGAATCTGGGAGGAAAAATTCAAGGCCCTGGGAAGTTTTTGAAAATATACATACATAGATACAGGTCATTGAATGTATTTTATGCAAGAAGATTTCTGGTAAAAAATCCATATTATTCCCTGTGTAGTGTAGGATAATATCATACATTTCTAGCCTTTTAAGCACACGTGCTAAACTGTTCAGTTTAAATGCTTATATCTTCTGTATGCGAATGTTTATTCATACCAAAATGCTTTTTTGCATAGTTGTGTTTGACACTTGAAAACGTCTCGGGTTACGTATGTTACTGTTGTTCCCTGAGAAGGGAACGAGACGCTGCGTCTCCCTTGCCATACTTCCTGCGTCCCTGTAACGTCGTCTTTGGCAATATTTCAGATAGCGATATACTTCCTGGCACCTGCGTCACCCTGTCTTTGTTGTTTAGCCTCACCATTGGTTGAATTTGATATACACATTCAGACACACTTACCCCTGGGGGCGTCCCCAAAGTGTCACCGCAGTGACGCAGCGCGAGTTCCCTTGAAAGGGAACTGTAACAATGTATCTGTAACCTTGTTCTCCCTTGAAATATGTCCCCACATTTAGACTCTGAATTTGAGGGTACTGGACCTGGAAAGTCCTTGAAAGGTCCTTGAATTTGACGTTAACTAAGGTGTGGGAACCCTGTATATGATAAATATATGCATTAGAAAAAAAAACATCAATCACAAATGATTATAGCCAAACATGAACACTACTAATTGTAACTAACACTGCATGTGTTAATGTTTTCCACATTTACATATAAACATATAAACCAACAAATGTGTGCATGTGTTTGTGTGTGTGTTTGTGTGTGCGTGCGTGCATGTGTGTGTGTGTGCGTGTTTTTATGTGTGTGTTATGCATCATTTTGGGATGATTTTGCCTGAATAAAAGTGGTCTAACTGCACAATGTTGCCCATAAAACTAATTAGTCATGTTTGTGATTAAGTGGAATCATTTGTGATTGATGTTTGTTAGAGTTAAACTTTCTAATGCATATCTTATCAGATAAAAAACCTTGGTGTTTTAGTACCCTTATAGCACAACGTTGCCCTGGGGCAACAAACAAAAAACACGGTCTTAGTATGAAAATAAAAACAAAGAAAGTCTTCAGACAATCAAACATACTTATTTACATACTGATGCACATACACATATTTTTTTCTGTAAAATTATTTAAATTTAAAAATGTTAAAAAGTGATATTTATCCTGGCAATTGGTGGCACTGCATCCCATGTGGCTTTGCTTCCAAAAGCATGGCTCCACCCCCAAACAAAAGGTCACAACCACTCCAGCCCCTCATTTCATTGGAGAGACATGTCAGGTGATATTATACATATATTTTTTTTTTATAAAAAAATTAAAGTGTCGGTGTGAGGCTCAAAAAGGTAGTATGTTGCCTGAGGGCAACACTGTGCTGTAGAGGGTTAAGGGCAGACCATTGATTTGTTATCACATGGGCTCTGGTAATATGTTAGTAATTTACTCAATTACTAAGGTTATTAAGTCAGATGTCCGGCCTTGTTTTATGTTAGCTACAAACGTTTTGATCAGCAGTCTTAGTTGTCTATAATGAAGGTATAGGTTGGGCAAGTTGTTGCATTTTTGAGTGTTTTATTTTTTTATACATCAGCCCCACGGTGTAATTGTATATGATTTTAAGCCTATAATAGGTTAGTGATCTATTAATAGGGACCCATTATAACAATTTACCCATTATAATGTGACAACATTATTACAAAAAGTCAACATGTGTTAAATGAACCATATCGTTTATCCTGGTCAATGTC
The DNA here is from genome assembly GCF_027580225.2 of Misgurnus anguillicaudatus. NCBI lineage: Eukaryota > Metazoa > Chordata > Actinopteri > Cypriniformes > Cobitidae > Misgurnus > Misgurnus anguillicaudatus. Next base: position 3,066,481 of record NW_027395278.1, read on the forward strand.
AGTGAAAATGTTAAAAAAAAACTTAAGAGTTCAAGGGATGTGTATAATCACGCATTTAAGTTAATTTTAAAATAATCAAATATGTTTAACACATATATTTTTTTTAAATGCAAATAATAATGGTCCATAAATAACCCAAAGTCCTGTAGTGTTTGCATTAACTTGTTATTGACTGCAAATGTTTAAATTTTTGTGTTTTATGACGTGTTAAACAGCTGAAAAAATTGTGCATTTAATACAGGTTCATGTTATTTTAATGCAATGCTGTTTACCATGTGCGGGTTTACGAAGTTCCTGTTTGGTCGTGGTGTTTTGGTTATGGCATACTGACAAACTTTGGGATTTTTTTAATATGGAGTTTCTCGATATTTACAGAGTATATTTACAGTATAATAATATATCTATATGATACTGTATATACAAACGTGTTATGCGGTAACTTAATAATTCAATATAGTTTATGCAATACAATAATGCTTTGTTTGTGAAATTCATTTAAAATATATCAGAATGTATTTTTTGCCATATTTCAATACATATAATTATTTAATTGAAACGCCTATGTTCATATTATTTTATAGGGATGCTCCGATCGATCGGCCGGCGATCCTAATCGGCCGATAACGGCATTAAATGACGCGATTGGCACTCGCTAAATTTGCCGATCTCATGAGCCGATCTTTCTGTTTACTTTTGTCATCATAGTACATTAACTACGAATGTGTGTATATTTAATTCATACAGTAAAGACTGTGAAGTGTTTTATTTTAATTACTTTTAACAGACATAAACCTTTTTAAAGGCATATTACATTTCTCTTTGCAAGAAGAAATATTTGTTGTGCTTATTTATTTGATTCTCTATTAAAACAATAATATACCTAATTTATAGTTAGTTTCATTTCTACAAATGGTGTAAACTCTGCTAGATTATAGATAAAAGATTCCCATTCCATTCTGCCATTCTGTGATCGGCACTGATCGGCGATCGGCAGATCATGATCTTGGTAATCGGTGATCGGCCCCAAAAATGCTGATCGGAGCATTGATAATGTCATGTTTTATATGTTCACATTCTTTTTTATATGTTCTGTGTAGCTGCTCATTGGTAGAGAAAGTCTCTTTACTTATCTGCATTGACTTAAAACTTTGAATATAGATAACTTTTTGAATTATTAAAATCATTTAGTTATTGTAGACTGATATGGTGATATGCACATTTGCAATATTTCAATATATAAAAGCAGGGTGCGATTTGTGAAAAAAACAGAGCGGGGGATGTTTTCATAGGCGTCGATTTTGGCGATGGTGGGTACCCACCATATTTCGTCATGAGTCATTTTGTACCCACCACTAGTTTTAACTTTTTTTACTGTTTTCAGTGGTTATGAAGAGCAATATGAGAGAGAAATTTGGTAATCATTGTCCGACCTAACAAAAATCCATTATAATAGTAATATTATTATGTTTTATATATTTCTAATTAAAATATTTCTAATATTCAGAAATGCGCTCTCCGCTCACGAGCTCTGATCGGAACAAACCCGAACTTCACTGTCTGCTGAACTTGTGCAGAAAGAAACATAAAAATATAACCAGCTTTTCAAAATGGTTTTAAAACTAAACATTTATACTATTTTAGCACAAATTATGAGCTTATTGACGATTTTTTATAATTCTTGACATAATGCGTCTCTGTCCATAGCACATTTCAAAACATTTTAATTCATAAAAATAAATCATGAGAAAATGAACTCATCACTGCATTTGCAGGAATTGTAAAATCTTTTTTCTTATTAACTCATGAAGCAGCCTAACACAATATTTTTACTCTAATAGCTTATCTTTCCCCACACATATGAACTGTGATCATGCACAACGAAAAAACACGCAAGAATTAAATCTTGAATGGCAAAACTATATTGCACAACGTAGTGTCAACTTAAACATAAATATGAACAATGTATTGATTGCAAAGTTAAACCATTACAGTAGAAACAGTTTTAATGCTGCTTTTAAAGTAATAACATTAACTTTACACCGCGATGCTGAGCTACAGTGAAATGATAGAGAAGTCAGATGCATTTGATTATGTGTTAGTCACTTAGCCTCATTTGACCAAACTGGACGCGCCCGCGCCTCGCTAAACGCATCATCGGCATGTATCATGTGTAACTTCGGCCATTCTCAGTGGTGTGACTGGGACACCAACTCTGCTTGTCATCATAAACAGATAATCAGATTGTTATGTTTATTCCCGCTTTATTAATATGCGGCTGAATATGCTGCATTTCATCGTTTCGACACACAGCTCCGTAACCATCTCGCAAGTGTTGATAGGCTATTACTCGTGAGGTGTAACCAATCAGATAGCGCCGTGGGCGGGACAATGAGCAAGTCTGCAGAGTGGTGAATACAGAGATGCTGCGCGGCAGCTGTATCATCAGAGCCAGCCAAAGTAGCGCATTTTAAAACAAAATTGACTTTAATCAAACCACGGATCCGTGATAAGTTTTGTGATCCGTCTCGCCACTAGTGTAGTAGCACTGATTACTTTGAGGGGGGGGATACATTTATCCCCACCGGGGATAAAAATAATTAAGCAGAGGCAGGGATACATTGACCAGAAAGGGGGAAATCCCACGCATCCCCCCTGGCAAATCGCACCCTGTATAAAAGTATTTAATTGAAATGCCCATGTTCATATTATCATGATATAACGTGACGTTGAGGTTGTTATTATTTTATGTAAATTTTGTGTGTGCGTTTTTGTGGGGGTATGTTTCCTTATTTGCATGTGCGCTTGCGTGTCTCAGTTTGCTGTATGTGTGTGGTTTTCCCCTCCTTCTTGCTCCCAAAAGGAAAAGTTTCATGTTCGCTCACTAACTCGTCCCTGTAGAGGGTCAATTGCAACCAGTTGGCCACCAGTCTGGTCCAAAATAAACATTTGGAGAGAGGAGACTGTATAGGCAGGTACTGGGGCCTCTCTTTCTCTCTCTCTCTCTCTCTCTCTCTCTCTTTCTCTCTCTCTCTCTCTCTCTCTCTCTCTATCTCTCACTAACTCGCTCACATTTCTCTGCTGTCTTTCCCTGGGAAACTCACTTTCTCTATGTGTATGTATGATATGTATGTGTGTGTGAACAGGCTGTGTGCTATGTTAGATGTCATTATATAGCCTTTTACATGTACAGCCCATGAGCTACAGGCACTCTGCAACCTTTTGATATGTCTATCATTTCATTTGCACAAAGAAAACAAAAGCGTTCCTCCTTTAATCATCCTGTAAAATGTGCTTTTTATTTCTTGGTCTCTTATGTCATATGCATTCATTACAAACGGCGCAAAGCTTTAGGCTGCCGCATCAGTGCCACGTCATGTATGTGATGCTTGATGTGGGCAGGTGTGTGTGATTCATGGGTACATTGTGGTTGTTTGAGTCTGATGGCCAGTGACTGGTTTAACTGGGGCAGGGGCGCCGTATACACGGCTCAATTTAGGCCCCATTAATCACACTGGCATTTCCTCACATCAGCCTGTGTGTCTGTTTTGCTTGTTTGTGCTTGCCGCATAATGAGTTCAGGTGACGGTGGAGAGAGGGTTGCTCTGTTCACTTCATCCATTAGGGACCAGGCAGCTGGCCACTACCTCTTCAGCTTATTTGTGAGTTACTCTGTCAGGGTAGTGAACAGGAATCTAAAATGTGTCTGGACAGCTCAGCATTAACGTTTCTCTGGATTTTTATTGTATAGAGTGAATTGGGGTTATGTAGTTGTGCATGCATTTGGATATTTTTTAGAGGAAATGTCTATGTTTATCATGTATATTACACTCATTTTCAATCTTAAAGGCGGGGTGCATGATCTCTGAAAGCCAATGTTGACATTTAAAATAACCTAAACAAACACGACCCTACCCCAATAGAATCTGGCCTTTTTTTGATAGACCCGCCCCACACATACACAACCCAAGTCTGCTTAATCCCGGCCTCAGGCCATTCAGGAATACCGGTTTATTGGAAGAATTTATTAATAGCAGTGTTTCCGCTATATACATTCTACCGTGGCGGCCCGCCATGCCTAAAACATCCCCGCCACGCCTGCGGTTGTGGATAGAAGGGATACAGCAAACGACATCTCGCTGGATGACCACTGTTTTATCCTAATCCTTCAACCAAACCCAACTCTAAACACAAAATTTCACACGATTGTAGGATGTATTTGTATCTCATTTAGCCAGAGCCGCTGTTTTCATCTTAATAATCCTACCTCCAAATCTAATCCTTAACTTTTCGGCATTTGCTGTATCCCTTCTAGACGGCGGCAGCTCGCAAAAAAGCTACCGAAATGTCCGCCCTGCCAGACTGGCTTTCTTAGAAATAAATTCCTTTCTGGATTCGCGTTGTTAACTCATTTATAAATAAATCTCCTAAAGTATCATAATTTCTTCCATGGGTTTAGTTTAATGAACAAATAGATTTAAATCAACAGAGGATGATACGTCTCTGTTTTGAGAAATAATAATAAAATAAATAAGCCTATACGAAATATGTTACACTTAAATAATAATTAAATTGATAAAACGAATAAAAAAGTATTTGAGTTTCTGTTTTTTTGTGACGCGCTCTACAACCAAAGCAGCAGAAAGCACGTCATGTTTTTTTAATGATTTTAAATAAGCACAAAGTTTTCTCCTTATTGTGAGTTTACACAAATAAAAATACATAATTTGAAGTTTCGAATATTGTTTTACTTTTATCTTTATGACTATAAATTTAGGGTAATGAAGGTGCAAGGTCATCACGCATTTGATGTTCACCGGCGCATACACGGACGCAGCGCAGGGCTGCGAGAAAAGACATTATTAAACTTTCGATTTAACATATTACGAGTTTTTTGGACATTCATTTGGAATCACTGTACTCATATTATCAACTTATCTGGTCATTAGTTATTCAGAATATAGGCTATAAGCGCAGTAGCGCGCTGCTGACCGCTCAGCTGTCCGCTCAGCTGTCAGTCAATCTTCTGTGCTTTAGATCGACACTCACAAAGTTTCACATTAAATGATATGATATTTTTCCAAAAACAAAATGCTAAATACTGAATACTACTTATATGCGACTGCAAGACATTAATAGTCGAATCTGTTAGTAAGGAAACTTACATTATTCCCGTGGAAGAGAAGAACGTTGGTAATAGAAACTTGAGGCAGACGGTGAGACTGTTTTATCTGTTTTCAGACCAAACAGCACGGTCGGGGTACCCGCGGGTGAACTGCATAATATTTGATGGGTGTAATAATAGGCTTTTCGCGCGTCATTTGCGTTGTAGATGCAGGTCGGGACTCAATAGACAAGAGTAAAATGCGGGTCTAACATCCAAGACCAAAATTCGACTCGTTTTTAAATGGCCCGTGCTTTGTGTTTAAGATCTGTCTGAAGACCGTTAAAGGTTTCTATTCAACTGCGCGATTTGCGGTGTGACCGGCTCGGGGTCTTTATGTCAAATGGTCCGGGTGTGAAATAAAATTGCTGCTGATGGATGTTCGGTCAATCACAGCTGTGCGGATTATCAAACAGGACTGTGCGTGAGTTTGCAACAGCTCTGTAACGCTAAACACGAGCACAACTTGCAATGCACACTAAAACTACAATGAAATATCCGAACTACGTACGTAGCTATGTAAAGTTTTTTAAGAAAATACATTTTAGATCAAACATAGAAAAGCAATATGCTATAAATATAAGGAAAAGTAAATGACAGCATGAAAATGATAAAAAAATACATGTTAGTTTACTGTAGCCTATATTCTACTGTAAAAAAAAATAATGTACATTTATAATCATCATGGGCGCCCCCTGCCGCCACAGCTGAAAAAAATCCTAGAGGAAACACTGAATAGTCTGATATAATAAATGCAAATTTACAAGAAAGCATTTCAGACGCACTTAGGGTTTTGCATCTGAGCTCTTCATATACAAACATGACATAAGTGTACATAAATATTATTAGCACTACATTGAAGGCATGGGCCGATTACCGGTTTCAATGTATACCAAGGTTTTAAAGAGTCAAGGTTTTAAAATCACTAACATTTTCTGTGATACTGTTTCCCAGGTTATTTAATTAAATCATTAAGTCGTGTAATTTACATTTAATATATATTACAAAAATATATTTTTAAAGAAAATTATAATTTAAAAGGCTTTATTTTTACCCCGCATACATATTGTATGTTGCTTAAAAATAAAATGTATTGTGTCCAGTTAAAAAGTTGTTGTTTGTATACGCATCTAAAATAACACATTTTAGTGGTGCAATGTGAAACCTTGATATTTTAGTTTAAGGTTTTCATACTGCCAAAATCTCATACTGGCCCATGCCTACAATATTGGCAATGTTTTAGTTCTGATTTATTTTCTTCCTCTGTGAATTTCTCTGCTTGCTTAGTTTCAGTAGTAATTCTTTGCTTGTACTTTCTGTTTTACATCTTGATCTCTTTAAAGTATCTGTTTCATGCTGTCAGATCAATTGAATTGAGAATTGCTTTTAAACCAGCTGCTAATAATAACTATGGAAAGTTTAATGTTTAGACAGTTTTCTAAAGGGAAAACACACCCTTTTGATAGCAACACAATAAAAGAATTGGTTAGTTGTTTTGAACAACAAAAAACAGGCAATGGTGTAAATTTAAAACTCTACAATACCCTAAACTTCCATGTGACAAAATGTATTTATCACAGTCAAACACATAGTCTTTAAAATTCTGTGTGTATTGTTTTATGTTTTTTTAATAAATTTTTTAAAGTTTGATGAAAAACCTTGTCAATTTAGAGACAATTCTTTTGATGCAAAATTGTGAAAGTTTAATAAATTTTTTTTTTAAGTATTCATATAACAATAGAAATATGCTTCAAGGCATTTAAATTGTTTTGGTATCCCAACACAATCTAGAAATTCGTAACTATTTTTTGAGCTAATTCTTATTGGGGTGGTGCTTCACTATTGCTTTTTCAATAACACTTCACAATAAAGTCATATTTGTTAATGTTAGTTAACAATGATCAATACTTCAACAGCATTTATTAATTTTAGTTCATGTTAATTGTTAGCATTTACAAATACATTTTTGCAATCAAAAGTAGCAACTGAACAATGAACTAACATAAAAAAATGTATTTGCATTTTTTAACAGTTACAAGATGCTAAAAACTATAGTGATCATTGTTGTTTCATATTAGCTTATGTATTATTTACTAATGTTAACAAATGAAGGGTTAAAAAAATTGTTACAGCCAAAATCAGAATTGTATCTGCTCAGAATTGAAAAATAAATTCTTCATTTTACGCAAAATTCGATATCCGCCATGTTATTCTGTCATCTTTTCTCCCTTTTTTCCAAAACGCGATAAACGGCAGTTTTGATTCTCTGCAGAATGCAATAAATCCGCTTAACCAATCACAGCGACCCATTCCACGCATTGTGAACAATAATGGCGGCGCATTGAATACACACGAAATCCTAGTTTTCCTCATCTACTTTGTACTTCATGAACAACAAACAAACAAAAACAAAATAGAAATTTTAAATAAAAATAAAATTATTTTCGTGAGAGGCACTCAGGCGAAGGAAAAATGCCGGCTGTTGCTTGTTCTCACACGACAGCATCGAGCTTTTGTCATGTTAACACATTGACCCCAGGGGATCTTATGAAAAACTTTCCAGTATTTTACGCAAAGTCAACGAAAATTTAGCAGGACCAAAACATTTTACAGCTGACTGCTGTCAAAAAAAGTTCAGGGACGACGTCCCAAGGGTGACAGCAGCAATGACAGTGTTCTTAATATGACAAAGTAAGTGTTTAGAATAATGCCATTAATGTTTTTTTTTTATCAGTGTATACCACTAGTCAACTAAATGAATATAACATGGCAAAGATGAATGCACATTTATATATTGATTCAATAGATTTATAGCATTTTGGAAAAAAAAATGAAAAAAATAATCAGTTTTAAAAAAATCTTTGAAAATCAAATTATGGATTTGAATTTTTTATGTTATTTTAACCTAAAGATGCTATGTGAAAGTTCATCTTCATCACTTTCTTTGTATAGAAAACACGTTTTTACAGAAATTAGTCAAAATAGATTTATTACGTTTTGGAACCAAACTCTTCAAATACAACCTCATTGTAGTGTTACTTTTTTCTAATAATCATACAATTTACATACGAATTCATCCGAAGTTGCCACCTCGTAAAATAGGTTCAAAATCCCAGGAGATCACGCTGAGCATCACGGACACGTGTAAAATAATGTCCCATACAGAGAGTTTTAACCATGTGGACTGTTTACATATCATAAACATTTCAACAGCTTTAAAAAGACTGCGAACCTAGCACCTCCACCATTCGATGCCAGCGTGTAGCACGTTGCTTCATAAATTGCATTGCGTACGCTTGTGAATGAGAGACCCTGTTGTCAGGATAGCAACGTGTGTCTGTCTGACAGCGTGTCTGTGTACAGAAAGAATGTGTAGTGGAGGGGAAGGTGATCTGTGGCCAGTTATACAGGTGCTTATAATTTGCAGTGTGTGATTAATCATTGTTGTGTTGGAGGGTGACATGTTGTTTAATGCATCTGTCCGTCTTCCTCTCCCCATCCTGGGCCAGCAGGCCGCGGCATGCTGCGTGTCATCGAGGGGTTACCGTGTGGTTAAACACCAATGCACTGGTCCTGATTTACACCAGGGTCATATTTTTAACAAATCACGTGTTTGGTAATGCTAATAAAGACGGCACCCGTTGGATTACAGCAGGCAAGACAGTGTATGCTTTTTCAAAGCTTTAATATAAATAATGTATGTGTGTGTGCTTGTGTGTATTTGCTTTGGGTACAGGGCAAGCAGCCTGGTCAGTGCAGGCTGTAAATCTGTAGCTCTCTGATGGAATTCTGACAGACAGGAAGCTAATCTGTCCCTCGTGTGTCATTACGGCCAACCTCCCAGATTGCCACATATCCTGCTGCTACGCTCATCTTCCACACACACATATTCAGCGTGACTGCCAGAGACAGTAACAAACACACATGTTGAACATAAAGTGGCTTTGGCTGTGTCAAGAGTTCATTGTCCACATCTGCCAGAGGCAGAGAAAGAGCTCACAGGCGTTTTCTTTCTCAATTTTTACTCCGCATCTGTGCAGATCTTTAAACCCACACGGATGAATATTCACAGATCTCTCGCTGTCCCTGTGTAGCTATACTGCATGTGGTCACCATTCGCTGCCGTTGCATTCGGTTTATTTTAGTCTGCTCAGTGGTTTCTCTCCATCTGTAAAGTAGTGGTATCCAATAATGAAAATCCCTTGTCTTGTCATCCTCATTTCGCTTCTAATCTGTGGTTTCTCTTTGCTCTGTGAAACAAAGAGTAATATTTAGAAGAATGTTAACATAGCTCCTTTCCTTATTTAAAGTGGACAGTTCACAAGACTTTTTTTAAGATGTCAAATAAATCTTTGGTGTCCCCAGAGTATGTATGTGTAACTCTAGCTCAAAATACCATATAGATAATTTATTATAGCATGTTAAAATTGCCACTTTGTAGGTGTGAGCAAAAATGTGCCGTTTTGGGTGTGTCCTTTTAAATGCAAATGAGCTGATCACTGCACTAAATGGCAGTGCTGTGGTTGGATAGTGCAGATTAAGGGTCAGTATTATCCCTATCTGACATCACAAGGGAAGCCAAATTTCAATGACCTTTTTATCAGATGCTTGTAGAGAATGGTTTACCAAAACTAAGTTACTGGGTTGATCTTTTTCACATTGTCTAGGTTGATACAAGCACTGGGGACAGAATTATAGCACTTAAACATAGAAAATGTCAGATTTTTCTAATATGTCCCCTTTAAAACAACCCAGCATTTTGGTTTAAAACAACCCAGCATAGGTTAAATTACAACCAAAGGGGCTGGGTTCGTCCCTTTTTGGTCCTACGCTGGGTTGAAAATAACCCAGCATTTTTTTAGAGTGTAGGCTCTTTTTACTGTAGGTGGGCTTCAGCCACCCAAAAATATTTTTTTCTACATATTGAATTTGTGATAACCTTAAAGTCCCCTTTAAATTTCATGTAAACATTGTGGCAGGCTTTGGGTCCTCCCTGTCTTTTAGTCTGTGTTATTAAGCGCCTTTTTCAAGTTCAATCTGATTCCGCAGTCACGGCACAAACCAGAGCGGACATCACAGTACAAGGTGTATAGACGGTTTCAGCAGTAACACCATAAACAAACGGCTTTCGTGGAACAAACGTAACTTCTGGTAAACTCCGCACAGAATCAATAACAAAAAGTAATTTCAGAGTAGTTTATTTCTGATAGAGTCACAGGCTTCGAGGATAGGACTCACACTCCGAGAGAGATCAGGACTTTGTTGGCTGTAACTGTTGTCGGTTATGCAGGCAGATTCAACACCAACAGGAATGCCAAATTCCATCTCTTCTGTAAGGAGCTTTGATGTAGAGCTTTAAATTTTTCCCTTTGCGTTTCATCATGCAATCCAAAGGATCCATGTGCAAAAGACTTGATCGTCAAACTGGAGGACTTTAATTAAACCAATCAAAACTAGCAACTTTGCAAACCAAAATAAAAATGATGCCTAATGCATAATCAAACTGTAATTTGCGCCCAGGTTTAAATCTTTAGGCTAAAACTTGGGAATGGAAAATATCAACACCTCGGCTGCATATAAACGCTTCTTCACCGGCCGCCATCTCAACGACTTGCAAATCGGGCTTAAAATCATGTAGTGTGAACTTAGCATAACAAGCAAAATAAACAACAAGTATGACCTTAGTTCAAATCATAGCTAAAGTGTATCAAAAACTACACTTAGGCTACGTACACACGGAAACGATCTGAAGAGAAAACACAAAGTGGTGTTGCATTATCACTTTTTATTCCGTGTTTATATGAGTGTGTTAAGGGGGAAGTCTGCGTGCGTATGGTGACGCAAAAGTGTGTGATATTCGATGTAGTATGCACTCCAGGCAGCTAGGTGGCAATGTGAAGCACTGACACACAACAACATCAAGTCTACGCGCCTGCGTACAAACTTCTTCCTTGTTCTCCCAGATCTCGTCCAAAGCCGTCTGGTTTGCCTCCGATGAATTGGTGCATCAACAATTTGATAGAGGTAATTAATGCACCTTCTCTGATCAGTAATACTAGCTGTGAACATTTCGTACAACTGCTGGAAAGACTTTGTATATTTATCAGAGCTGCGATGGCAACTTGAAGGTCCGACGTATAGAAATAATCCGACATGTTTGTTGTTATTTTCCTGAATTGGCGCATGCCTGTGACGTAAATGTGTACGCGACGAGAACCACCGTGAGCAGACTTTTGCGTTTTTACCCTTTAGACGGGAACTCAACGGTAGAGGGTTTTTAAGATTTCCACTCTGGAGGGTGGTTTACCTTTTTTAAAGACATATTGTGCAGTTATTTTACCTTAATATAACAGCTTCAAAGTTATTTCGGTGGTAAACAAAGTCATAGTAAGGCGAATCATCCTCCTGTTGAAGCTCGTGGAGGACGCCGCTACCAAAACCAGCAAAGGCTTTGAGAGAACCGCCCCTGACAAATCTCGCGAGAATCAAGACTTGCTTTACGGCAACGACGTCACACACGTTAGGCTTGTTCGACTTCGTGTGGCTCTGCAAGAACCGACCGCCAGATGACGTCAAATTACCGCAAGAATGATCCGAGACGGCACTTTGACGTCATCCGGCTGTCGGTTCTTGCAGCGCTGCATGAAGTCGATCAAGCCTATAACAACAACTGCACGCGGGAATTTGAGACGTGAGGCTAAACGATTTAAAAGTTAAGAAAGCGCGTTCGGAAGTGAGTAGGAAAAGAGAATCTGACCGCGTTAGGAACCGGACAAGAGTCCCACTCGGTCAGGTTTTTACTCGTTGGCGTGAGCTAAAAGACAGCACTGGATGGGATGCTGATCTGACGATCTTGTTGATGGACTAGTAAATATCTCACATAATTATCAGGACATAAATAAGCCTAGAGTTTGTAAATAGTGTTAACATGCACAATTTGCAAACTATTATGATAAATAGCAATAATCATGTATAGTGACATTATAGCAAACAATGTTATGAAATAATGCAACGTACACAATTAACTTTGTCATGGCATTTTGTAATGTTTACTTGTGATTTAGCTGCAATCATGTAAAAACGTTATAAGCTAGCAAACGCGGTACTTTATTATTATATGCACTCTACACTTGGAATAAACTTCTTATTATCCTATTACCATCATCTGTAGTTTAGTAGACTATGCAGTAGCCTAATATTTGTATGAAATTGTAAAACATTCCCTGGTCATTATCTTCGGAGTACTAGAGTGGGAAATTACGACAGTTGCAAGTATTCTCCAGCGACTCTAGGGGTCGTTGTTTGACAAAAGTGCCAAAATGCATAGAGCGGCTTTAAGACCCAAAAACACCGCCGCCTTGTAAACAAAAGGCACAACCGATAAAATATTTGTACGTTTTCACCCTCGAGCGTTCTTGTGTAAACAGGGTCTTAGCTAACATTGCTGTGTAAAATGTGTACTATATAATGTCAAACCTCCCATCAAATATCGTGAATCTATGATCGCCGTCTTCCCTCGTCTTTAGGAAACCTAGAACATTTGTCATATGTTCATTTGAAAAAAAAATGTGAGTACACACAACAGTTATACCCATTTTTTTAATACATGGGAATACTGCAATAATGTTAGTATAAAATCCAAACGTAGTATTGAAACATTTATTTAATCACACCCTCATTGGGGGCTGAGCCCCCAAATTTTAAAAACTTAGAATCTACTGTCCTTTTAAGTTCCAAAGGTCAAAGTGATCCATAGTAAGTCTTGTAAATTTTTACGGTTACTTTTTAAGACCAAAATATACTTTTTTATTTAAAATACTTTCTTTTACTATAGCTCTCAAATCTGAATAGCACTTCTACACATTAAAATATTGTTCACCATGATCAGTTAAGATAAGGACAAAATCCAATTACCTCAGTCAGTCTGGTTTTCATTATACAGGGCCGGCAATTTGCAAATACACTATATTCCAAAAACAACTATACATATTTAAATAGGAACATGGCTGTATTACATTTTGCTGGGAAACAAGTGGCTGAGAAAAAAATGATAATGTGTTGTCTCACATATGGCTTACATAATACAGGGTACTATTCTTTATTAAATTGCATTGAAACAATGTGTATTGCAGAAACACTATACAAATACATGGAATTGAGTTTAGTAGATCCCCCTTAAGAGGCAGACATTTTTTTAAGGTTGCAACCAATTTGTAAATTCCCTCATTTGTAGAAAAAAAATGTTACTTGAACGTTATGTAAAGTAACTCCTTTTTTGTTCCTTGACGAAAGTCATACAGGCTTAAAACAACATGAGAGTGAGTAAATACTGACAGAATTTTAAGTAGCGGGTAAAGTGCTTCTTCAAAGGTGCCTTTAATCAACATTCTCCGAGCTGAACTCGCAAGAATGCTGTAAGTTACTCGCTCATTTTAAGCTGTTGTACCATCTATCCAATTACACAAGAATCTTTATACACAAACGTTCTCTTATGTGTATTTAAGGAACCATCTTTTCACTCCGTGTGCCTCAGCTTAGCTCTTCTTTACATCCCAACCCACTGCTTACTTTACTGCTCTGCGATAATACCGCAAGCTCATGAACAATTTCACCCTGACAGTTTGAAATATTTTTTGAATCCTTTGACAAATTGTTGGATTAAAAAAAAGCCCCATGCATAATGGGCTGGCTTGGAGGGTGTCCAGCATTAGGATCCTGACCCTTTAATTATGGAGTTACGGTTCTTGTTTTCATGCGTGATGCTGAATTTCATTAGTGGTTGTAGGACGTTTTGGTAGCATGAATAGTGCTGCTCAGCAATAATGGTGCGATTTTAAGCATAGCTCATGTGAAATATTATTTAGGTTGTGGTAGGAGAAACCCAGCGCAGGATTATATATCATGTCAATGCATTTTTCTTTATACATGTATTTTGTATGCACAAACCACGGGTTATGATGAGTTAAATTTTTTATAGTGTGGGCGGCATGTAATAATGCCACAAAGCCTGGTGCCAGCTGATGTCAACTATGCCACGTCATCAGATCGGACAGGGCATTGACTACGCAGTTCGGCTCAATTCATTACACTGATTCTAGTAATGACAAAAAATCATATACATACACTCTGTCTTGGTCCTTATTACTGACAAACATACATGCATACACAATCGCTCAAAAGGGTCGAGCCTCATGCCTGATTTCATAATAACTGCATCAAACCACCACTGTATGTAACTTAATCATAGTCTCTCATCAAACCCAAACCGCCACCACGACTGCCCAGCGTCGCTTATGTAATGCTTGGAACGAAAAAGTCTCTGTGTGTGTGTGTGTGTGTACGAACTTTATTTAACTGAGTCTCATGGATTCTTACATTATGCAGATCCTTAATGTGTTTAATCTGTGAATGCTGAAATCTTTAAAGCTGGATGCTAAAAGATGTTTGGCCACTGCTGGCTCAGTGCGTTTACATTTTATTAATGCCTTCCTGGTTTAGTCTCTCACGTCTAACTTTGGAAGGCGGCCCCTGAACAATCCTACCATATTAGAGTACATACAGTAGTCTAGCCAGCTCTGGCTCTCGTATAGCCATCATCTGTACGTGCTTGGACGGATATATTTAGTTATGCGGGTGCATGAACGTGTTTGTTAAAGATCTTTATTTCTTCCAAATATTTTCATAGTTACTTCAATGAGACCCCCCCAGGGAAAGGAAAGATCATATCATTCTTTAAAAGAATGTCCGTTGTTCTTTCCCATCATTTCCTGTATGTGCACCTTGCAGGCAGAATGCTGTTTTTAGCACTGTTGTTGGCGGCCCTCACTGCCCATCCTGCACATGTGACTCCCAAGCTCATCTCCACAGTCCCTGTATTACAAGCGATGTAGAGAGCTCAAAGCGTTCTGTGATGGGACTGCAGGGATGAGTCTTCACTCACATAAGTTCTGCCCAGCGGGGCATCTGGTCTACACAGATCCAGGGGCCTTATTTCTGCACTTGTCCAAAGAGACACAGGGTGTTAACAGGTAATTAAAGAATTTACTGCCCCACTAAAACTCTATTATTGCTGTTCCTGGCCCATAATTGGGTTCATTATCAGCTTTTATGGACTTAATGTGCAAGTTTCCGAAGCAGTGGACAAACCCTCAATGCATGCTGTCCAGGTCATATATGGTGCACAAGTTTGAAGAGGTCACATGTTGTCTCCAGCAGTGGTGGACGAATTACACAAATCGTGTACTTGAGTAAAAGTAAAGATACCCAGGGTAAAATATTACTCAAGTAAAAGTAGAAGTACTTGCTTAAAATTTTTACTTGAGTAAAAGTACAAAAGTATCTGCCTCAAAATGTACTTAAGTACACTCTCAGAAATAAAGGTACAAAAGTTGTCACTGGGACAGTACCCTTTCAAAAAGGTACACCTTTGTACCCAAAAAGTGCATATTAGTACTTTGAACTGCCAAAATGTACCTTTAAAGGTACATATTTGTACCTAAATGGTACATATTAGGACCTTTTTTAAAGGGTACTGCCCCAGTGACAGCTTCGTACCTTTATTTTTGACAGTGTACAAAAGTACTGTGATTTATTATGGCCGTATCATTTTTGTCACAAAACTCAAATTATGTGAAATAACTCTCTTGGCTAACCAATCAATTAATAGAAGGACATTAATAAATCAGACACTGATGTCTATTAAAATTATCATAAGCCTAAAACCTTAAAAACAAAGAATTTCCTTTAGCACCAAATGAAATAACAGGATTTGAGAGCAGTAAGTCTCATTTCAAGATTTATTTGTTAAATAATTTAACAGTTTAAGTAATAAAAACTTGACTTAAGCACAGGTTCACAATAGTTTTCAAAACATTAAATACATAACGTTATCTAGAAATCAGTCTCCCTTTCTTTGACAAATAAAACAAGCCTTACAGAATATAATTTCAGAAACGTTTCATGTGCTTTAGCATGTCATATGTATATTGTAATACATAATTAAATGTATTTATATATTTTGGAAGCAAAACTTTTGAAAATATTAATAACAATCTCAGTTAATAGGGAGCACTCCAATCCACCTGCCTGTTTAAGCATCATACACTGCATGGCTAGTCAAAATGTCATTTATATTTTACAACACTGTTGATAGTGATTAATTGTCATTTCAAAATAACACAGCACTGAGCTTCAAATACAATGAACTTAAGTGAAACAGCTAACTATACGGCTAAAAATAGCTTCAGCCTGCATAGCTTAAAGTTCATTCATGATAACGTCGTATATATTTTAGCAACACAATTAACAGTTTTCTGCAAGCTACTGTTAAGATTGCTCATTTAAAAATATAACCAGAATAAAAATGGCTTACCTCTACGCGTTTCCTTAGATTTGAAAGAGTATTCTTTTAAAACGAAATAGCACAGTTTCAAGGCAGGCAGAGAAGACACGAAGGACTCGTTCTACTCGCGTAAATAAGGCCATTGTTGTTGTGACGGGTCAGTTATCTCCTCCGTTTTCAATGCAGTTTCATTCTCCAAACGATGCATTGGCTGGCTGCTGCACTCGCATGACTCGTAGCTGACGTGAAACAGCGCGGCAACCAAAACAAGTTCAAAACGAAGCGCATGCTGTACCCTGATTGGTGGTTTGACGCATCACGTGTGCATCTTAGTTTTTTTTGTGCAGCTTTTGTTTGCCCAGTTACGTTTTTTATCCACTGATAAATAAAAAGGAACGACCGATTTTTTAAAATGTAGTGGAGTAAAAAGTAAGATATTTGACTTTAAAATGTAGTAGAGTAAAAGTAAAAGTCTCCCAAAATAAAAGTACTTGAGTAAAGTACAGATACGCGAAAAAACTACTTAAGTACAGTAACGAATTACATTTACTTCGTTACTGTCCACCACTGGTCTCCAGGTATGATGTGGTCACCCTTTAGTCTGTATTGCTTACATTAAGGGCGCACTCACATTATCCAAACCAAACCAAACCATGCCCCAGCGCGAATGTCACCCCTCCCTACTTCCCCCATGTGCACGCACTCACACTGTACTTTTATCGATCCGAGTCCGGGCGCGCTTTCGTCATTAAGATGCGATTGTTTTGAAAAAAGCAGGAAGTAAAGCTCTCACTGAACACTGGAACCCACCGTAATGATAGGTCTGTGTTTTTTTATTCGGAGTCGTTTGGTGCGCGATTACAGACAGCCCTCTTACATGTCATCATATTGCTTAGTTGATCTGTCACGTGCGCAGTGCGGACATTCACGTAACCCCGCTGCGCGCATCAAAAGGTTTTTACGGAGGCAGATGAAGGTGAGTGGTCGTGCAACTGACGTCTTCACCTTTTGAATCGCGCTCAGGCGCGATTGCGCTCACACCACAGCCTTCCGCGCCTGAGCCCAAGTGAACCGCGCTCCGGCCCACCTCTACAAACCGGCCGCGGCGCGATTAACCAATCCGCGCCCGGGCGCGGAAAAGAGCACTCACACTAGTCAAACGAACCAGGCTTTGGGGGTCAAATGCGCCCGAGCACGGTTTGGTTTGGATAGTGTGAGTGCGCCCTAAGAGATTATTAAACAGCCTGTTTCAGCGACGGCCCGAGGCATAAGCGAACTAAGCGGCTGCTTGGGGCCCCCAATCATTTTTTTTACAATTAAATAACTTAAACAAGTAATATTAAACAGCCTGGTTCAGTGACGGCCCGAGGCATAAGCGAACTAAGCGGCTGCTTGGGGCCCCCAATCATTTTTTTTTACAATTAAATAACTTAAACAAGTAATATACATAAACGAATGAATGAGTACGAATGAATGAGTACGAATGAATGAATGAGTACGAATGAATGAATGAGTACGAATGAATGAATGAGTACGAATGAAGGAATGGGTACGAATGAAGGAATGGGTACGAATGAAGGAATGGGTACGAATGAAGGAATGGGTACGAATGAAGGAATGAGTACGAATGAAGGAATGAGTACGAATGAAGGAATGAGTACGAATGAAGGAATGAGTACGAATGAAGGAATGAATAATTAAGAAAATTCTGATTTGCAGACAACTGCTGTGTGTCTGCAGTGCTAGCGTTTGTGTCATGCGCAATATAGATACCTCGCGTGCATTGACAATTCGTGCCGGCGTGCTATGGTGCGTCACTATAATAAATGATAAGCTTTGTCACAAAAAAGGATGTATCCGTGATCGACCCAAGGTTTGGCTCGCATGCGATTTGCGCTTAAATAGGGAAAGTTTATCATTTGCACATGTTTCAAATGCTTGCAAATGTTAACATTTCAAGTGATTTCAATCAATTTAACTCGCAAAAGGCGCTAAAGTGAGCAGCTTTCTGGACGCACATGCGGTTAAATGTGTTCGGTCCAGCTCAAGAGTCAGATGTGATCCTCACCATGCCCTTCAGGGATCAGAACACTTGATGTTTAAACTTTTGATAGAGTTACGCTACTATGTGTCATACTGTAGTCCATTAACAAACATTTGAGAAATAGAGCACTTAAAAACAATGTAACGTTTTTATGCTGAGCCATTTGTAATTCATCCTCCGTCTGTGTGTGCGCGCTCGCGCGTTTAAGAGGACTCAGTAGTGCACACATGGAGAGACGCGTTTTAGAAAGCAAGCGAACATAAAAATGTTCTGTCCTTGACAGGGCACATACAAATAAAATGATTCAATTCAATTCAATTTTATTTATATAGCGCTTTTCACAATTGGTGATTGTTTCAAAGCAGCTTTACATTAATAGAAGCAGTGGAAAGCACAGAAAAACGACAGATAGCACAACATAATACACGATAGCACAAGCAGCTAAATTTGATGCGGCTATGAATCAACATTATAAGCGTGCGTATTGCTAATGTAACGTAAAGAAGAGGGTGCTAAGTTAAGCCCAAGAGGGCTGCCTCCCCGGGTTGAAAAACCCCCTAGGAGAAAAAAAAACCCCAGGCTCAGCCGGGGAAGTAAAAAAAAGTCATAGGAGGGAAAAACCCTTGGGAGATATATTTATATTGAAACGATTAAGGAGATTAGGCGGAGGTTAAGCGGGTTCTGCCGGTGGTCGTTGGTCATGCATCAGCTGGGCATCACGTTGAAGGTCTGCCGGTGGGTCAGAGGTGTGCCGACTTTCACATTTACCGGAACTGGGTCTGTTTGTCTCATTGTCCTCGGAGAGGAGGACGAGACATAAAGAAAGAAAAACAAAACCCAATTAGCGTAGGGGCCATTCATATGTATACACCTGTACATATACACAAACATATATCCATATATATCCACACATATCTATATATACATATATACACATATATATACATACACATACACACACATACACATATACATACACACATACATATACATATACATATATATATATATATATATATATATATATATATATATATATATATATATATATATATATATATATATATATATATATATATATATATATATATATATATATATATACATATATATATATATATATATATATATATATATATACATACACATACATACACATACATACACACATATACACATACATACACACACACATGTACATATACGTATTGAAGATACAACGTCATCCTAGTGAAAGACTCTGCACAGTTTGGTTTAGGGAGAATGGGAAAAATGCACGGGACGGCGAATGTTTTGGAGATGGGTGCAGTGACACCCTTTTAAGGACTGAAGTCCCGCCCCCGACTAGTGGGCTTAACACCACAAATCTATACCCACCGAGCTTTATTGAAATCCGGACGAGCAAGGGAGTAATCCTGTGATCTCCACAGTACTCTTTTTTTAATAAAAACATTTGTTTATGTTTTAGGTTTAAGTATAGATTAGGCAGAAACCAGGTCCGTGCTTCTCTTAAAGAGACAGTAACCTCAATTAACCTACTTAAGTCATTTATTGACTTTATTAGCCTACTTGTGTCATTAATGTTAATCAAACAATCCAAGACGAAGAGAAAATCACTTCTGTAGCTCTAAAAAAAATTATATTTAAATTATACAATAAAGACAGTGTTATGATTTATTTGATTTGATTTCTGCACCTAATGCTAATTTTAGCCCTTACTTAATGTGCAACTTTGTTCTTTTTATAATTGTTTGTAATATCTTGATTTTTTAATTTAAAAAATTGGTGGGAGGGGGGCCCCAAACAAATTCTGCTTAGGGCCCCCAAGAGGCTCGGGCCAGAACTGGCCTGTTTAAAAAAAGTTAAAATACTTTTTTTTATCCTGTTTGAAAATATAATCATCATGATTTTTCCATTTGTGGTTCATTATACATTTAAAAACCTGTTCGATGTGATGCGATATACAAAACGATGCACAATGTGCCACATAATTTATTTGAGAAATGCTGATGTACAGTACAAAGGGGTATGTCCGATATGCATAACTTGGTCTTGATAGTCTTTTTATCTTTATTTGATTCCCCTTTAGTACTCATTTTGTTGTATGTCTCTTCTCAAAGCACGTTCATCTCTCTCTTGTGTTTATAGTGAGTAAAGGCTGCATTTACTTGGCAAAATAAATATAGCAATTTGCATCTGTATTGATTTGTGATAGTGCACATATAATGTTGAAAGAGATATGCGCATATGTGTCTCTTATAACTCTGTCTCATGAGTGTCCACTAGGTGACAGTAATGACACAGCTCATCCTCATGGGTGATTGACAGGAAATATACCATGTGTGACACATACTGATAATGACACAGTATGGTGCACCAATGACCAACATCTGCTGTTCATACTGTAACATGATAGGTGTCATTCACAGACAAATTACTTTTCATGATACTCACTTGAGAGCTGCTTTAGATTCACTCAAAATTAAACAAAAAAGATCACAGCAGGTTTTTCTTATTTTTATTTTCATGTTAGTGTTTAACTAAAACATTACATATTTTTGAATTAGACCTCCTTATCATCAACAATAATAAAACAAAAATGTAGATAAATGTAGACTTTTATAAAATAACTTTTTAATAGTTAAAATGTATCTACATAAATTATCATTTTTAAAACAATAAGAAATATAAATGATTAAACAAAAAATATATATTTTGTTATGTTGACTTAAATTATTATTTAATGCATTTTAATTCAAGTTAAATTTTGTTTTTGTTAATAAAATATTACAACCGTGTTTATAGTATTGAGGGGTGTGGCGGTTTAGACATTCATATTAGATATACATTCCAGGTCGCTAAAGACCCAAAACATTTGTGCATTTAAGGGTTAAGCGTTATGCTGGTTTGCACTGGTTTGCTTGCTCTTTGAGGTAGGTCTCAAGCGCATGCCCAGTTAGCATAGGAAAACCAGCTTAAATAAACAAAAACACAGACTAACAGTTCAAACGCACAAAAGCACCATTAAACTGACACCCACAAGCACACACACAGGGCCGGGTACCCAAAAGCACCCCTATTTGATAGTGACGTGTTTATCAGATTGTATCGAGATTGTGTGCAGCTAGGCTAACTTTGAACTTCAACGGCTTACTCCGTGTTTGTTTCGTGGAAATGTGAGAAGTGTTTTGAATATGTTGTTTTTTTGTATTTAGTAAAGTTTTTTATTTTATTAATGCGAGCACAAAATCATTTAGTTTATATGCATGGACTACGATTGCAGATCAAAACCATAGCTACTGTATCAAAGTTAGAATCCATTGTGTAATTTAGCTACTGTAGACCAGGTAGCTCAACAGGTGATGTTATAAATTGATGCAAAGACAACACCATGATGACATTCTTGGATAACAAAGTTTAAATCTAAAAATGAATGGAATTAATAAATGAATGAAACATTTTGGTTATTGCTTTAAGTTTGCTGTTTTATCTCAATTCCACAGCAGCTGGCATTGCATGCTGACACTGAACTGTATTTTATTGTATGGACACTGCTGTGGACATTTAACCATTTTTAGTATAGAGCCTGCTGGCTTACTCTATTTGCGTATAAGTTTCCAAAGAATAGACTACTACTCTATATATATCTTAGACATCCAGATCAACATCAGTTAACACCGGATTTGCATCTAATGACCGTCCTTTCTTCTGTACCTCCTGTCTTTATATACAGTCTTCATGGTATTTGCATTTTGTGTTATGTATCTTATTAACTATGTTTTCATGAAATTTGATCTCAGGTGTTTTCTAACTGCAGGAACCAGTGATGAGAGAATTACGTAAATGCAGAATCATGTTGGATTATGTCATTCCCAAATCAGCAAGATATTTACATTTATTAAGAACAATCTTTTGTTTTTGTGTTAATTACAAGGGCAACCTTTCGATCTATATATTGAAGCCAACATGGAAGTGACTTAAAGGGATAGTTTAGCCAAAAATTATATTAAACCCATGATTTACTCACCCCCAAATCGTCCGAGATGCATATGTCCATAATTTTTCAGACTAACACATTTTCAGTTATTTTAGAAAATGTCTTAGATCTTTCAGTTGGTAACAAAGTTATGGGGTCCACTCCTTCAAGTCCTAAAAATGCGCATTATCCTTCACAAAAGTATTCCAAATGGCTCCAGGGAGATAAACAAAGCCTTCTGAGAGTAATTCAGGGACACAACTAAGATGGCGGTGTTACTGGAAGCTAGTTATTTTCGTTTATAAAGTTTTAAATATGGATATTTCTCTGACAACACTGCACGGATTACTCTCAGAAGGCCTTTGTTTATCCCCCTGGAGCTGTTTGGAATACTTTGTGAAGAATAAATGCACATTTTTTGGATTTGAAGGAGTGGACCCCATAACTTTACATGTTACCAACTGAGAGATTGAAGACGTTTTTTAAAAACACTGAAAATGTGTAACTCTAAAAAATGATGGACATGCACATCTCGGATGGATTGGGGGTGAGTAAATCATGAGTTTAATATCATTTTTGGCCGAACTATCTCTTTAAACTGCAATTCATCGACTGGCCACTAGAGACTCGCTCCAATCCCCATAGACCCACATGTTAAAATGCCCAACTTTACAGCAGAAATAAATGTGTTTACAGCCTGGTACAAAAAGTGTTTATGGTTTATATAGCTAATTTTGTAGCCTGGGTGCCAGCCGATCTTAGCCCCGCCCACCACGATTTGAAATACGGGGAAGATCGGTCTGGGGATTCACCGTTGAGGAGCTACTATGAGAATATCAAAACAGGCCGACGAATCAAATTGTGAGGGCGGGCTTTATACGATGATTGACAGATAAACGACAGTAACGTAATGAACCACGTCACCAAAGAGCGCGTGTGTTGAATGGCTGCCGCTGTAGAGTTCAGATGTGTGGATTCTGACATTGAGTCTGTTCTAAAAGATATCGACAGAGCATTGATTTTAAAATAGGAACAGAGAAACGCGAGCAGGGCATTTGTTGATGTTTTTGCCGTCCTTCTTATGGGATTCGGCAAAGGTTGGTCGCAACTGAAATGGGCAACCTTATCATGGCGAGGCAACTCTGCGTGCACGACGAGATGGATATAATTAGCGGTCGTTGCCAGCTTCTTTTCGGAAGCCCGGAATCGTGGTTGTCTAATAAGTGGAGGGACATGCTAGGCTCCAATATTTTCAAGCCAACGTAGGGTATCGTCGTGGATGAAGTTCACCTAACGTACAAATGGTAAGAGATAGTCATACTCTATGACTTAGTAAATACTTCATGTTGTGATATAAACGAAATGTTGTAAACATAATAGGTGTTGATGTACATTCGCTAACTCAGACTTAGTATAATCACAATGTTAGTGTCATTGTAGCGAAATAACTATCAGTTCAGTCAGGCTGCAAAGACGTAATTTCAACATACACTGCGTTGCTCTGATTGGTCGTAGGTCTATCCAATTGAGTGCAGAGGCATTTTTCGGTTGAGACACGCCTCATAATTATAGCTCAATGGAGAGGTATCAGACTCAAATTCTGACTAGAATTGAGTATGACAACGTCAGGCTACTAATTTTGCCCTTCATGACAACTTTGAGGGGGGTGAATTTTTTTGTAACCATCCGTATAAATTATATTAAGCCTTAAAGTTCATAATTAAGCCCGTGCTCACTTGAGTGATGGGCAAAGCCACTGCTGTCACTACTGTAAAGCTAGACAGGCATGGTTTTTACAACCAGCAACCAGCCACTTAAGCTTCACCCACGTCCCGCCTTTTTACCCATTTTCGATTATCCGCAAGTGATGCACGGTGGCTCGATGCCAAGATGTCGACGGCAGGCCCCGCCAGCTATCGGCTTTAATAAAGCTCTTCACAAACCTATGGGTGACGTCACGGACACTATGTCCATATTTTTTTACGGCCTATGGTGGTTAATTTAGATTTTATATATTGGTGTAAGTTGTTAGACTTATACAGGGTTCCCACTGGTCCTTGAAATCCTTGAAAGTTTGTGAATCTGGGGAAAAAAATTCAAGGCCCTGGGAAGTTTTTGAAAATATACATATATAGATAGAGGTCATTAAAAGTGCTTAAATTTATTTTATGCAAGACGTTTTCTGAAAAATAAATCCATATTATTCCCTGTGTAGTGTAGGATATCATTCAAATTCTAGACTTTCGCTTTAAATGCTTATATCTTCTGTATGTGAATGTTGATTCATACCAAAATGCGTTTTTGCATAGTTGTGTTTGACACATGAAAACGTCTCGGGTTACGTATGTAACTGTTGTTCCCTGAGAAGGGAACGAGATGCTGTGTCTCCCTTGTCATACTTCATGCGTCCCTATAACGCCGTCTTTGGCAATATTTCAGATAGCGATATACTTTCTGGCTCTCGCATCACCCTGTCTTTGTCGTTAAGCCTCACCATTCGTTAAATTTGATATACACATTCAGACGCACTTACCTCTGGAGGCGTCCCCAAAGTGTCACCACAGTGACGCAGCGCGAGTTCCCTCGAAAGGGAACTGTAACAGTGTATCTTAAAAGGTAACACAATGTAACCTTGCTCTCACTTGAGATGTGTCCCCACATTTTTGAATTTGAGGGTATTGGACCTGGAAAGTCCTTGAAAGGTCCTTGAATTTGAAGTTAACTAAGGTGTGGGAACCCTGTTATACACAACTTTAGTATAAGGCACAATTCCTTATCACTGCCTTTCTTCACGGAACTACTTTAGTATACCGTGGTTTTGATTTTGATGGTATGATGATATTTTGGTATTTCTTTTATAAGATTGATGCATTGTAAGTCGCTTTGGATAAAAGCATAAATGTAAAAAAATCAACTCTTAACCAGACTTCTGACGCAAATAAAAAACCCTTTATAGCAAATGGATTGACTAAATGCAAGACAACCAGGTAGTTTTTGCACAAACAATACAGGGAATGTAGAATATGCGGATCTGCATAATGTCTCTAAATAAAAGTTTTCGCATGAACAATACAGAGAATGTTGAATATGCAGACCTGTATAATGTTTCTAAATAAAAGCTGTTTGAAATAAAGAAGAAAATCCAGCCACCCATAGAGCTTTGCCAGATATGACGATGATGTTTGATGACAAATGACTTGTATAATAGCTTTATAGTTTTATTAAATTCCCACAGACTTTCCTTCATATTCATCTCACACTAAACACAAGATTGAACAGTATGTAGAATTCTGTATAAACAGGAAATTTGTATTTCATTTTGTATTGTTGGTAATTATTTATTTCACATTGTGCTGATGATAAAATCACTTTGACCCCGTCTCATGGCTTATTGCTGTTACTAACTAGTTCCCGTTTTAATGCTATGCATTTATTCATGCATTACCCATTGCTTGCCGATTATGGTTACGCCCTATTGACCAATCAGCATCTTGTTCCAGAACTCCAGATCTGCAATGATCCCTTTTGTTTAAATAATTACTTTCTGCATGTCAGCTTTGACCATCTAGCACCTCGCTTTACATGCATAATTATGTAAACACCGATTCTCGCGAGCTTCTTATCTGCGTATCTTGCACTTCACCTAGTTCCTGTATTTTAGGACAAGCGATGAAACCCGATGCCTGTGTGAGGTTCAAACTTTTGATAGCTAATCAGATGTTCATTGTTACTCAGGATGACAAATGGTGCGCGCCTCATACCACCTGTATGTTAAGCATTCCTGCGTCGGTGTGTTTTGAGAACTATTCATGAAGTCTAGTGTGGAGGTGTTAGCGATGATAAGGGTATGCTCAATTAGCTACTGGTGGTATCAGGAGCACAGCCAAACCTTGCCGCTTTGGACTCAAGGAATGCCTGATATGCATCTCTAAGATCACAGATTTAAGATACGAAACCTAGAAGGAGTGTTAAAAAAGCCCTCTCAGAAAAAGAGTTCAGCCAGCAGTTTGTGAGGTGTCATAATACAACAAATTGTATGCATAGCACAAAACTTTTTTTGAGGAGTGTTGTGGACAGCGTCAAATAAAAATAAGTACGGGCCCTGGGTCACAAAGACCTTTCGAAACCAAACCAAAAGTAAGTTGGTAAAATTTCTATCATAGTGAATGTGAAAGGGACACTCCACTTTTGTTGAAAATATGCTCATTTTGCAGCTCCCCTAGAGTTAAACATTTGATTTTTACCTTTTTGGAATTCATTCAGCTGATCTCTGGGTCTGGCGCTACCACTTTTAGCATAGCGTAGCACAATCCATTGAATCTGATTAGACCATTTAGCATTGCCCTAAAAATCACCAAAGAGTTTCGATATTTTTCCTATTTAAATCTTGACTCTTCTGTAGTTACATCGTGTATTAAGATACACGATACACAGCAGCCGAAAATAGTCCCCTTAGTAACTTTCGGTGGCAAGGGACTATTTTCGGGCACTGCGTAATATCATTGCACCTCCTGCAGCCATGTTACAGCAGCAAAGTCTTTGATTATGATGCCTGAATGAGAGTATAGTTCCTAGCCATATCGGCCTAGAAAATCGCAACTTTTAATTTTCTGTCGGTCTTAGTACACGATGTAACTACAGAAGTTTAAAATAGGAAAAATAGCGAAAGTCTTTGGTTATTTTTTAGGGCAATGGTAATGGTCCAATCAGATTCAATGGATTATGCTAAGCTATGCTAAAAGTGGTAGCGCCAGACCCGCAGATAAGCTGAATGAATTCCAAAACGGTAAAAAACAAATGTTTAACTCTTGGGGAGCTGCAAAATGAGCATATTTTGAACAAAAGTGGAGTGTCTTTTTAATGGGCTACAGAAGAGGATTGTGTCTGTCAAAATCAACATAGCTTATTCTGTGTATACTCTTCCATTACGTCATATCATATACATTGAAATATAACAAAGAGGAAGCTATTAGCACTTTCCCCAATTACTCAGATATGTAAATCTTCAATAAAGATAGTTATTGTGGTTGTTTTATCTTAATAGCTTAAGCAGACATGGCCAAGGGCATTTTCTGCATGCTTTGAAGCAAGTCAAGTGTGATACTAACCTGATAGCTGATGAGGCAACGCCAGCAGCTGTGTTAGTCTAGTAACACTGTTAATGCTTATTGCACTGGTAGTTAGCTGCAGACAACACTGTACTCGATGTGAACCTCTCTTTCGGCTTCTGACGTCTCTTGTAACCTTTTTTTTCTCGAAGGCTTCGGGGGAAATCTGCTCGCTCAGGCTGTCTCAGGATGATGGATGACACCTGTGCATGTTGAGCAATCATTTACTGTCACTGTGCTATTTTTCTTTCTCACTTTTGCGTGGGAGCAAGAATCGGGTACTTGCCCGAGCCAAAACCAACTGCAGATAGCGATCTCAACTGTGGTGATATATGGACTGCTATCAGGGAAGATATCGGGCTATTAGAACATTTGTTTAGCTATCAACTGAGATCGACCGTCTTTATCTTTTTCTTAACCTTGTTGAGGCACATCACCTGATACCTGTCAAAGGATCCAACACAATCTCATGGCAATTTGTAACTATTTTATGAGGTGGCTAATTCGTATGTACGATTTTTTACACACTTTCGGCCCAGTGACGTCAGATGTAGGGGCGTGTCTTTGTTATTGCTTTTTGTAATAATCGTACGTTTTTATACGGTTTACGAAGTGGCTAATAGTTATGAAGTCCCGGAAGATCAAGCTGTATAAATAGTAAATTAAAACTATTAATACGGACCACGCCACACATACATTTCCATGCTCAAGTTTGTAAGACATACCTTGCATTCATTTGCTTTTCAAACAAACCTGATTAACACATGTAAGATACTTCACACAAAATAAAGACATCTTGTCAAAATAAATGATGTCACCGCCGAGTGATGAATTGCACTATAAATTATTTAGGCTTCTACTATTGTTACAGACCGAGGCTTGCAACATCGAATGAGTGCGTCTTGAGGGAAATTGCTCCTCCTTGCCAATTTGTTGCAGTGTGTGTGGCTGCCTGCTCACATGTAACTGCGGGTGTAGAAGCTGTAGATGACAGAAACTGTCAGTGCTATTGTGATTCAGAGACAAAAGACACGCCAAATAATGGAACTCAATGATGTGTCACGCACTGAGGCGGAACTAAGCCTCAAACACCAACCAGATGGCAGGTCGATTTCTTGCCTGTGCTTTGACTAAGTGACAGTATTACGGAGAAGTTCAGAGCGAGCAAGTTTCTGTGTCTTCACTTTCTTCACTCCACTTCAAGAACATGATCAAACAGTAGCATGTGCTGACAGCCAGAAGAAATCCCATGGTGCAACAGAACATATGGGTTGCAAAGCCTACCGAGATTTTTGGATCAGAAGACCTATGTGGGTTTGAATTGACACCGTAGATTATTGTGGAAAAATACACCTGGCTTTTTGTGCGGCCAACATTTATTCAGAAATGCATTTATTCGAAGCTGATAAACGAAACAATCAGCATTGCGATCAACAGACACGCCCCTGATCAGGAAGTACTGTAGTCAGATGAATCGAGGCTGGTGTTTTGCATCTGTTGTGCCCGATTTAATATCTGATAAGGTCATGTTACCTACAAGGGCTTAATGACACGCTAATTTTAACCTATTTCATCAGTAGGTGTAGCTTGTGTCATATGTTGCTTATATTTGTCCTCAGCTGTCAAGGAAAACATGTGAATACTGCTTCCTTGTTCTCCCCACCACCTCCCTTCGAAGTCATATTCTGTCTTAGGGGATACATGCTGTTTTGGGGGAATTATTGCTCAATGGTTAATTGTAACTTGCAATTGAGAAAGAACACAGAGGAAATTGACTTGTCAAGATCAAGGTTCATCTAAAAATTATCTTTTACCCACCAAAATTTTTTTACAGTTCCCACAGTTTCTTAGCCTGACGTTGTCATACTCAATTTTAGTCAGAATTTGAGTCTGATACCGCTCCATTGAGCTATAATTATGAGGTGTGTCTCAACCGAAAAATGCCTCTGCACTCAATTGGATAAACCTACGACCAATCAGAGCAACGGAGTGTGTGACGTACGTAACGTCTTTTGCAGCCTGACCGAACTGCTAGTTATTTCGCTACAATGACACTAAGATTGTGATTATACTAAGTCTTAGAGAACGTACATCAATTCCTACTATGTTTACAACATTTCGTTTATATCACAACATTAAGTATTTACTAAGTCATACAGTAAGACTATCTCTTACCATTAGGTGAACTTTATCCACGACGATACCCATTACGTTGGCTTGAAAATATTGGAGCCTGGCATGTCCCTCCACTTATTCAGCAACCACAATTCCGGGCTTTCGAAAAGAAGCTGGCAACGACCGCTAATTATATCCATCTCGTCATGCACGCCGAGTTGCATCGCCTTGATACCAGTTTCAGTTGCGACCAACTTTTTCCGAATCCCGTAGGAAGGACGGCAAAAACATCAACAAATGCCTTGCTCGCGTTTCTCTGTTCCTCTTTTAAAATCAATGCTCTGTCGATATCGTTTTACAACAGACTCAATGTCAGAATCCACACATCTGAATTCTACAGCGGCAGCCATTTCGTTGTAAACAGATTCAACACACGCGCTCTTTGGTGACGTGGTTCATTACGTTACTGTTGATCATCTGTCCATCATCGTATAAAGCCCGCCCTGACAATTTGATTGGTTCGACCAGCTTTGGGTCTAGCATAGGAGCTCCTCAACGCAGAAACCCCAGACCGATCTTCCCGTTCTCAAAATCTTGTGGGCGGGGCTAAGATCGGCTGGCATCCAGGCTAACAGTTTCTAACTTAATCATCTCACCTCTCCATACATCGTAGAGCTATGGTAATGAACTATGACACGGTTCGGCGGCAACCAATCGCAAGGCGGAAATGTTCGGCGGCAACCAATCGGAAGGCGGAAACCTCTGCTTGAGAGGATTCCAGAGAATGCATTCGAGCGTTTTTTGACACTCTCGCTGGCGGCGTGAACATCCATCGGTTAAAGCTCACGTAACACACGCTGTTTCTGCATTTCTGATGTTAATCTGGAGTACCTATAGAGTAGTATGACATCCTTTATATCTCTGAAGTGTCTTTAGTTTAATCAGATTTATAAAAGAAAGATTAGCTTTACCGAATCTTTCCGATAACGTACGAAAAAATGAAGGAGGAGGAGTTATAACACGGGAGGAGCGAGTACGAGTCATGCAACACTATACAACACTGTTTTAACTTATGATTCACTACATGTTCGTGTCATTTATATAATATACACGCGCCTATTTCCAACATAAGACAGAAGTCTTACTTACCACGTGTAACTCGTCATGACCCGGTTCTGAAAATCCACTGCATCAAACACACACGCAAAACTCTGCTGCTAATCCGGATAATAAACTATATCCATTGTTTCCATAAGGCTGGATGTCTTCTCCTTACATCCAAAAACACACTTCTTGTTGTGCCATTGTTGACTTTTGAAATTAAACAAAGCTGAGTGGCGTGATAAGCTGTTAGCAAGCTCTAGCGTCTCCCGCTGACTGACGGATGGGCGGGGTTTTCTGGGGGAAGTTTTCCGGCGGAAGCCCATATAAAGAAGTGATACGTATCAAAAACCCCTGAAACGTCAGTTAGAACCGTAATCGAAAAAAACTAGCCGAAACTTGTACGAACCCTGGCGAAGTGCATTCGGCACAGAAATACTCTGAAACACGCCCAACTGCGGTTTTGACACTTTGCCTACGTTTAGCATGAGGAAACAACTCTATAACTGTGTTAATAAGTCAGAATGCTTGAAATACCATTAAACCCCCCCTTTAAATAAATCTACATGCATGCTTAATCTTCACACCCACTACACTTGGGCCAAATACAGGAAAACGTAATGTAAGCAATTAAGTGGTCAAGTGCAAAGACAGCAAGTGTTGTTATTTGGACGCAGCCAATGTTTCCCTCTGTGCTAAAAACCTTTTCGGAAGGGATAAGATCCAGAATAAGATCCTGTTTTTGGTACTAAAACTACATCAAGGTTCTTGTCGGACGTACCTGCACATTGCTTTGCCTCACTCCTTCTTTTTGGTTTCTGTTTCTTTCTGTCTAACTTCTTGGCGAAAGCATCCGCTGTACCAGTGGAGCGAACACAAAGACATATGGCTTGAACAATAATAAATGTGACGTCAAGATGTCAACGCAACAACTGTGATTGTGTGTTGTCGAGAGAACTGACGAGACTGCGTCTTTCCTCCTTAAAAATATAATTACCTGAATTGTCAAATTGCTGGATTAAGAACGTTTGGGGGGTCGAATTGAGATCACGATCTTTTAACGATTAATTATATTGTCTAATATATTGTGGTTCCTGGTTTCTATTTCTTCTTCAAGAACACAGCTGCTATTCACTTTAGGGTTTTAATTGCTTGTATAGTTAGGTATTGGACATGTGTCCATTTCAGTCTATCCATCTTTTGGCCTGAATTCTTTTTTCTGCTTGATTAAATCCATTCATATGAAACATGCCTATGGTGGCTGTGGTCTATTCGTTCACATTCTCACCTTGTTTGTGTATTTCCTGTTTCCCGTAACTCTAAGATGATAACTCCTGTGCCGTGCTTAACTACGGTGTTGTTTTCCGCCAAACGTGGAGTTCATTAGACCTTAAATGAGTGACAGGCTTTCTCAGCAACCCACTGCTTCCTACAACTCACTGGTTCCTACCTTTGATCCTCTAGTTGGTCCTTATGTACAATCTAGAGCAGCAACAGGGTTCAGACAGATTTAGGCTTCTTCTGTACAGTTAACTCATTTTAATGATAATGATAACTACATTAGTGTTCACACCACCGCACAATAATAGTAATGTTATATAAATCATTCACCTTTATTGGCATGAACCTATTTACTTTTATAAAAAGTTTGCAATTGTTTAGTTGTCATTGAACATATAAATATGCTTTTGCAGCGGCTATAACCAGCAGCGCTGGGTATATCTAAACAGTGTATCTAGTTTGTGTAATCTATTATACAGTGATAGACCCAGGGTTCCCAAACCTTAGTTAACTTCAAATTCAAGGACCTTTAAAGGACTTTCCAGGTACAATACCCTCAAATTCAAGGACTAAATGTGAGGACACATTTCAAGTGAGATTAAGGTTACATCACGTTACCTTTTAAGATACATTGTTACAGTTCCCTTACAAGGGAACTTGCGCTGCATCACTGTAATGACACTTTGGGGATGCCTCCAGGGGTAAGTGCGTCTGAATGTGTATATCAAATTCAACCAATGGTGAGGCTTAACGCAAAGACAAGGTGACACGGGAGCCAGGAACTATATATTGCTATCTGAAATATTGCCAAAGACGGCGTTACAGGGACGCAGGAAGTATGGCAAGGGAGACGCAGTGTCTCGTTCCCTTCTCAGGGAACAACAGTTACAAACGTAACCCGAGATGTTTTCATGTGTCAAACACAACTATGCAAAAAAGCATTTTGGTATGAATCAACATTCGCATACAGAAAATATAAGCATTTAAACCGAACAGTTTAGCACGTGTGCTTAAAAAGTCTAGAATTTTAATGATATTATCCTACACTACACAGGGAATAATATGGATTTTTCCAGAAAACTTCTTGCATAAAATAGATTCAAGCATTTTCAATGACCTGTATTTATGTATGTATATTTTCAAAAACTTCCCAGGGCCTTTGAATTTTCCCCCCCAGATTCACAAACTTTCAAAGATTTCAAGGACCCGTGGGAACCCTGTAGACCGATATATTGCAGTGCCCAATATTTGTCTGATATTTGGATTTTATATTATCTGAATCTGCCAATAAATCTTCTCAAACATCCACAGGTTGAGAACCAGGAACACCATACCAGTTTTTTCCAGACTTGCAGTTTGTAGTGGCACATTTGCAATGCACCTGCGCATTATATGTGTATATGCAACTTAAATGAGGCTCAGCAGAGCGCGTCGAATGACGACGCCACCGGTTTTTGTACAGAAACTCTCATGTGATACAGAGGTAGTGATAAACACGATGTGCAAACATCTTTGTGTGGTCAATTTTGATTTTGTGGCGGATTGAGAAATAAATGAATGTATGGGGATGTTTAGCATTTCAACAACGCTTTCACTTGTATGATATCACAGCAGTAGGCAGCGCAAATATAACGACACACCTATAATCCCTCCCACTGCGAAGTGTTACTAAACTCGATGGAAAAGCTAACCAAGCTAAAGTGAGGTGAGCTGACCTGACCCAAACCAAAATGTGGGGTACTATGCAATGGAAAAGCGCCATTAAATAACTAGCTTCTGGTAACAGCCATGCGATTCAGAAAAGAGTTAGTAGTGAGCGTTTGTTGCCATCGGTATGTTGCACAGTGACTCTTCATGAATCGTGTGAGTCCAAGATAACGTTGTTACCAGAAGCTAGTTTAAAGTTTAAAATATGGATATTTGTCTTACAATATCACATCTATTACCTCGAAAAGACCTTTATTAACGCCTTAGAGCTGTGTGAATTACTTTTGTGAAGGATGGATGCACATTTTATGGATCAAAGTCAGAAGTTGTTCCCTGATCCCTGTTCTCCCATTATATGCTTGGAAAAGCAAGGACATTTACTAAAATAACTCCAAAGATGCCTGAAAGATGACGGACATATTTATTTCATATTGCTTGATTGGGTAATTTTGATATTTGGCTGGAGTATTACTTTAAAGGAACAGTATGTAAGAAATTTACATCAATTAATCATAAAATGGCCCTGATATGTCACTAGATATTAAGAAATCATTTTCATTTCAAATACTTATATCATTGACAACAGTGGTCTGGCCAGGATATTGTCATTTAAAAAGTGGAGTTGCAGCCCTCAACTGATGTTTATGTTGTCATTTTGTTTATTGGCCACCAGTTGTTTGATTGCAGTACCAGTTTTAGCCACAAGTTTTGTGATTGCAATAACAGTTTTGGCCACAATCATACATACTGTTCCTTTAAAGGGATAGTTTACACAAAAATAAAAATTTTGTCATCATTTACTCACTCTCATGTTGTTACAAACTCGCATACATGTCTTGGTTCTGATAAACACAAAGGAAGATATTTTGAGAAATATGTTTGTGGACCCCATTTACTTCCATAGTAGGAAAAAAGAATACTATGGAAGTAAATGGGGTCCAGGAACGGTTTTGTTACAAACATTTCTCAAAATATCTTCCTTTGTGTTCATCAGAACCAAGAAATGTATTCGGGCTTGTAACAACAAGAGGGTGAGTAAATGATGACAGAATTTTCATTTTTGGCTGAACTATCCCTTTAATATCACCTTTATCAACTTTATTTCCTCTGGATGCATAGAGCACTGAAATGGAAGTCATATGTCTCCAGAGTGTCTAGCATTATTTTTCCCAGTAATGCCCTGGCAGCCATTAATAATTAAATATAAATATCATTTCATTAATTTGCCTTAGGAGACAAGCAGAGTAAGATAAACCCAATTTTCTCCTTACTTTCTGACGTTATTGATGTTTCTTTGCACTCTCATATCAGTAGACGTGAAATGAGTCAAAGCACTTCACTCTATATTCCTGCTAGGATTGTTCGTGAATGTGCCACAAACTGTGTGTTCAAAAGTCTTATGTTCCTTTACAGGTAACATGCCAAAAAAAGTTCAACACAAGCGTATGTAATTTTTCTTTTAGCACCTTTGTATGCATCATTTGCTTTATGACAGTTTCTGTCTGATCTTCTGCTGTAGCAGTGCCTAGACTGTCTTCAGTATTTCTCATGGTAATTACTTTCCTGGAAAATCCCCAAAGAGGCAATGTCTTGTTTATGGACAATACATTTAATGGAGGAAATTAGAATAGGACTGTATTTCTCAGCAGCTGTGTACACACACAGAGGAATCCGTGAGGGAAGCCATTAAAGTAAATGGCAGAATAGAGCTGAGAATTGCAGACTCATAATTATTCAAAAATGCCTCGGGTGAAGTCTCACCGAGACTGTTTACTTATCTCGCTCCTCGAACACCTCCTTGGTCTGTTTGAAGAGCCGTATCAGTGTCTTACAGCCAATTTATACTTATCATCCACCAAAAAACGTTTTTCCCTTCTTCGTGTCACCTACTGTTTAGCACAAAACACACACTGAATCTTACTGTTAACTATTTACATAACCTGTGCACCAACACAGATTCGGTTTCAACTGTTGTTTGCTGCTTCTGCTAAATGGAACCTGATCTGTATCGTAACAGTGTTTTTAAGTGTGAAATCACCATTATTCAGCATGTTTAATACCCATCAGCCCCTCTCTCATGGCTGGAGCGAATACGAACTGCAGTCCTGGCATTAGGAGGGCCATTATGGCAGTCTCTTTACAGGCCGGTCCAGATAAAATAGGATTCGAAAATACTTTGGGAGTTTAGGTCCATCAGCACATTGGAACCGAATAAAATGGATGATGGTAATGACTTACAGGCCAGGGGAGCACAGCGTCCCACATCTCCGCGTGGAGGCCATTTTGTTGCCAGATCCCTTACCGCACGCATGTCAGTTGCAATGGAGTGGCAAGGAGGCAAAAACAAGATCAGAGTGACGAATATGGCTGCTGGCCAAGTAGCTCCTGTCGGATGCGAGTTCGGGGACTCTTACATCGGAATTTCACCGGGAAAAAACCCTACGTCTACCGAAGACAGCTGCATAGATATGCATTTGCCCCACACCAATGGTGAAATCAACCGTGGGTGCACGTGGTTTGCAAACATTTGCGACTTTTTATTTGTATTTACAAATGCATAGATCACGGCGTACAGTATTGAAGGGACCCTCCACTTTTTTTTAAATATGCTCATTTTCAATATCCCCTAGAGTTAAACATTTGATTTTTACTGTTTTGGAATCCATTCAGTTGATCTCTGGGTCTGGCGCTACCACTTTTAGCAAAGCTTAGCATAATCCATTGAATCTGATTAGACCATTAGCATCGCGCAAAAAATAACCAAAGAGTTTTGATGTTTTTCGTATTTAATACTTGACTCTTCTGTAGTTACATCATATACTAAGACCGACAGAAAATTAAAAGTTGCGATTTTCTAGGCAGATATGGCTAGGAACTATACTCTCATTCTGGCGTGATGATCAAGGACTTTGCTGCCGTACATGGCTGCAGTAGGCACAGTGATATTACGCAGTGCCTGAAAATAGTCCCCTGTCATTGAAAGTTACTAAGGGGACTATTTTCGGGCAGCGTGTAATGTCATTGCGCCTCCTGCAGCCATGTTACAGCAGAAAAGTCCTTGATCATTACGCCAGGTTATTTTGGTTATTTTTAGCGAGATGCTAATGGTCTTATCAAATTCAATGGATTGTGCTAAGCTATGCTAAAAGTGGTAGCGCCAGACCCGGAGATCAGCTGAATGGATTCCAAAATGGTAAAAATCAAATGTTTAACTCTAGGGGAGCTAAAAATGAGCATATTTTCAAAAAAAGTGAAGTGTCCCTTTAAAACACCTTTGTTATAACGTGATTGTGGATTGGGGTGCATGTATTTGGACTCGGGAGGCTTGGTGCTTGGCAGAATCCAAATGGTCTTTCAACGGTTGTGTTTTAGAAAATAAAGCCATATTTGGGATGATTACCCAGCTTAAACTGTCACAAGAGTTGAATGTGAATAACCTGAGTGCCAATTTTGAATCGTATTATACAAAAAATGACGTGTACAGCTATGTAAAATATGACGAGAGAAAGTAAAAGAGAGAGAGAAAGAAAACATGGCACTTGGTCATGACAGCTTCATGGCCTGCGAGTGAAAAACAAGGGATTAGTTTTACTCATGTCTCATTTCGATGACTGATGTAATCAATTTTAACAAACCATTGTAACGAATATGTAATTATGTATTTTTTCATCCGCTGTAGGTCTTGTGGAGATTTGCTTGATGCACCCACTGGATGTTGTAAAGACCAGGTAAACATAATTTATCATTTTTCTCTCTCTCTTTCTTTTTCTCATTTCTTTGTTCTTCATTCAGGACTGGCTAGCATTGCGTTTTCTTCCTCTGTGGGAACTCATGGCAGTAGCTGCAGTCTTTTTGTGGAAAATGAAATGCATCATTGACTTATTCCCCCACAATATACCTTTTAATGTTCCTAAATTGCTCGCATACTTACCTCATTATTTCACCTAATTTCATCCCTTGTTTTGATGTCTGTGGTTCTTAAAGTCAAAGAGATGTTAATCTAAGCGAAAGATTGCATTTTTTGGCCAGCGGTATCTTTTATTCCCCATCATCTTTAAGTAAAGTTAAAACTATAGAGTTGAGATGGTGTGTGATCTGTGCCCTCACATGAGAGCCTCTCTGTATGGAGTAAACAGGTTGTGGGCCGGTGCTAAACCTTTACAGCTATGGAGTGCCCTGCTAGGACCTCCGGTTGGGTGACTAACACCCCTCGCACCCCACAAGCGCTCTCTCTGATCCTCACAGTTTTTCGTTGAATAAACTTTTTGAGATGATAATGAGATGTTTGTGCTATTGAGGAAGAAGCGCGGTTGTAAAGGTGGTTTGTTTTGTGCAACTTTGTCAATTTGCATGCATTTGTTTGCAGCCATGTGCCCATGTATGTACACCCGTATGAAGTGATATTTGATACTCCAGAGTCCTGTAGAGTGATTTAGGATCAGTGTTTAGGGTAAAGGGTTTATTACAGGTAAGGCCACAGTTAGGCCGCTTTTTCCTCACACAGGGTCAGGGTTAAAAGTGCATCCTCTGTTTTCTTTGTAATGCTCTTCCTCAAGAAGTGCTAAAAGCCCAGCGCAGAGCACCAGTTTTATTTGTTTTGTGTGGGTCTGTGCGTGTGTGTCGGTGCATCAGGCCAACTGCGTATCACATGTGAGTGTGGCTCGCATATGTGACCTTATCTTTCATAAGCTCAAATTGAAAGGTTTCAGGCTCAGTCAGTCTGACAGCTGCTCTGTTTCTGTTCTTTCAACTCATAATGAAATACCATAATGCTGAAATTACTTTTAG
This sequence comes from Misgurnus anguillicaudatus, assembly GCF_027580225.2. Classification (NCBI taxonomy): domain Eukaryota; kingdom Metazoa; phylum Chordata; class Actinopteri; order Cypriniformes; family Cobitidae; genus Misgurnus; species Misgurnus anguillicaudatus. Next base: position 3,105,103 of record NW_027395278.1, read on the forward strand.
TTATTGAAAAACCATAACCCTTAAATAGTATTAAAAAAAACAAATAATATAATTAAGCCAGATTGTGTAGCTTGTGGAGACGTACAGAGCATTTAAAAATGTGTTCTTAGCAGTCATGCACACTTGAAACAAAATAATTTTTAGGCACTTGTTCTGCTGGCTGTATATCCCACGTGTTATACTGGCCACATGGTTTATATACAGTAAATAATGTTAACAGCATTTTTTGTAAGAAAAGTAAACCTTCCGCAAGTAGAGGCTTTGAGCCAAGACACGTTCAAACAAGTTCATACAAGACAAACATGCATTTGGTTTAATCTTTAAAAAAAAATCATATATGTTATGAATTATGCATATTCATATTTAATATATTTGAAAGCATCATACTGTACCTGGATGATTCTGAAACGCCGGAATGACGTTCCCGTAAATCTTGAAATGTCATGACTGTCCAATCAGAATTAAGCATTACAGAGTAACTTGTAAAAAATGTATTAAAATAAAATAAATAAAATATTTCTCACTACTCACGAGAGCATCAGTTATGGACACTTTTCAGTCCCTCCAGACAAACGTGATGGTGCGATCGCATGATTTAAAGCATAATCAGCCGAAGTCCGCATATTTATGAGGGGGGCCCATTGTTTCAAATACGCCACACTTTTGCGCAAAATATGCGTACATGCATAATTTCATAATCCCCGCATTTTCGTAGCAAAAATCACATATATCTTAGCAGAAAGTTAAAAAATGTAGCATTTACCTAACAGAAGCGCAGCCATGTCCCCGGTTGTCATGGGAATATTATGAAGTGACGTGATTATGTGCCGTGAACATCATTGAAAAGCTGCAAAAGTTTTTGCAAGTTCCTGCAGTTTTTGCAAGTTCCTGCAATTTTTGCAAGTTCCTGCAATTTTTGCAAGTTCCCGCAATTTTTGCAAGTTCCCGCAATTTTTGCAGGTTCCCGCAATTTTTGCAGGTTCCCGCAATTTGTGCAGGTTCCCGCAATTTTTGCAGGTTCCCGCAATTTTTGCAGGTTCCCGCAATTTTTCCAAGTTCCCGCAATTTTTCCAAGTTCCCGCAATTTTTCCAAGTTCCCGCAATTTTTCCAAGTTCCCGCAATTTTTCCAAGTTCCCGCAATTTTTTCAAGTTCCCGCAATTTTTTCAAGTTCCCGCAATTTTTTCAAGTTCCCGCAATTTTTTCAAGTTCCAAAGTTCCCCGCAATTTTTTCAAGTTCCCGCAATTTTTTCAAGTTCCCACAATTTTTTCAAGTTCCCGCAATTTCATTGCATAAAATTGCATAAATATCCCGCATATTCCATTGCATTTTTAAGAAAACGTACCGCAAGATCAAGAATATTTGCCCGCAACAATCACAAAAAAACTCGTTTTTCTGGAAGGACTGACTTTTCCATAATTTTTCATTACTCTTACACAAATATGTTAATTTATTGCTTTTTTGTCATTTGAGAACATCTAGTAGGCCTATCCATTTTTTACTCTGTTTAACTTACATCCTGTTATACACTCGGGCATAAATGTAAGCATTGTGGTAATATAATTTTCACCACAAAATGCAACAAAATTAAAATATATATATTTTCTTATAGGTTACAATTATTATTTGTCCAAGTTAGAGAACACATATTTGTTTGTATTATGATAATTGTTTTGTATTACTATATCAATTGTGCTTTTATGGTTTCATAATATTGACCAATATTAGTATATGTATTAAGGGTGTCGCGATTTCGATTTTAAATCGAAATCGATCGAAATTAAGTCACAACCTCAAACTTTGAATTAAAAAATTGGATCGTCGATGCTGCCACACCCCCATGTCACGTCCGGTCGGCTTGCCAAGTGGGGGAAAATAAACCTCTCAGAGGTGCCTTTAAAAACATCTGTTCAGCGGAATGCGATTTATATTTTAAACACAATGGATGTATTGCTACAACTCCTTGAAATGCATATCATAAACAGGATTACTACCTAGTAATCTGACTTCGGACAGAGCCCAGCTCTCTGCACGTGCGCGAGAGAGCTGCCAAGATGCAGCAGGTTATATTATAAACAAAAGGGATAGTTTGCCCCAGCTCGCATAAAACGCATAAAACTGAACAAATACGTAAGGATTACTACTTTAGTTTATGTTTAGACTTTGGACAGATGCGAGAGCGCATGCACGTGAGACAGAGAGAAGCGTAGCTGCTTATGACGCACTGGTTTGATTTCAGATGCTAGGAGTCCAAGACATGTGCATTAAGTCCATGTGCATGCAAGAAGGAATCCTCACTCTACAAGCTCTCTCGCGTAAAGTGAAGCCCACAAACCCCCATGCAAGGAAAAGCACGCAATCCGCATGTTAATGTGAAACTGTAATAATAATAAATAATAATGGCATATCATTTTTTGTCTTTCAAAAAAAAGAGTTAAAAATCGAGAATCGAATTGAAGCGTGACCTTAGAATCAAAAATGTAATCGAATCGAGGATTTGGAGAATTGTGACACCCCTAATATGTATAGACGGTTTCATCAGTAACAGCATAAACAAGTGGCTGTCGCGGTTCGCACGTAACTTCCGGTAAACTCCGCTAATAATAAATAACAACAAAGTACTTTAAACGTAGTTTATTTATATAACAAGTAAAAAAACAACACATAGATTACATAGGAAACCAAAACATTTGTTATATTCGACGAGGCAAGAGATCAGTTTAGCAACTAGTCAGACCATTAAAAAAACGAAACCGGAAGTAAAGTTCGGATCCAGACGTGTATCACGTGCGTCCAATGAAACCGTCTATATACAGTAGGTATGCATAACGATTAATCGCGATTAATCTATAGCAGAATAAAAGTTTTTGCTTACAAAAACTTACATTTGTGTGTGAACTGTGTATAATAATTATGTATATATGCACATGCATGTATAATAATAATAAAAATATATATGAAGTATTTATATTTATATATAATATAAATTATACATAAATATACAAATGTATATACACATGTTATCATTTATTAAATATATATACAGTCTTGTTCAAAATAATAGCAGTACAATGTGACTAACCAGAATAATCAAGGTTTTTAGTATATTTTTTATTGCTACGTGGCAAACAAGTTACCAGTAGGTTCAGTAGATTCTCAGAAAACAAATGAGACCCAGCATTCATGATATGCACGCTCTTAAGGCTGTGCAATTGGGCAATTAGTTGAATTAGTTGAAAGGGGTGTGTTCAAAAAAATTGCAGTGTGGCATTCAATCACGGAGGTCATCAATTTTGTGAAGAAACAGGTGTGAATCAGGTGGCCCCTATTTAAGGATGAAGCCAACACTTGTTGAACATGCATTTGAAAGCTGAGGAAAATGGGTCGTTCAAGACATTGTTCAGAAGAACAACGTACTTTGATTAAAAAGTTGATTGGAGAGGGGAAAACCTATAAAGAGGTGCAAAAAATGATAGGCTGTTCAGCTAAAATGATCTCCAATGCCTTAAAATGGAGAGCAAAACCAGAGAGACGTGGACGAAAACGGAAGACAACCATCAAAATGGATAGAAGAATAACCAGAATGGCAAAGGCTCAGCCAATGATCACCTCCAGGATGATCAAAGACAGTCTGGAGTTACTTGTAAGCACTGTGACAGTTAGAAGACGTCTGTGTGAAGCTAATCTATTTTCAAGAATCCCCCGCAAAGTCCCTCTGTTAAAAAAAAGGCATGTGCAGAAGAGGTTACAATTTGCCGAAGAACACATCAACTGGCCTAAAGAGAAATGGAGGAACATTTTGTGGACTGATGAGAGTAAAATTGTTCTTTTAGGGTCCAAGGGCCACAGGCAGTTTGTGAGACGACCCCCAAACTCTGAATTCAAGCCACAGTACACAGTGAAGACAGTGAAGCATGGAGGAGCAAGCATCATGATATGGGCATGTTTCTCCTACTATGGTGTTGGGCCTATTTATCGCATACCAGGGATCATGGATCAGTTTGCATATGTTATAATACTTGAAGAGGTCATGTTGCCCTATGCTGAAGAGGACAAGCCCTTGAAATGGTTGTTTCAACAAGACAATGACCCAAAACACACTAGTAAACGGGCAAAGTCTTGGTTCCAAACCATCAAAATTAATGTTATGGAGTGGCCAGCCCAATCTCCAGACCTTAATCCAATTGAGAACTTGTGGGGTGATATCAAAAATGCTGTTTCTGAAGCAAAACCAAGAAATGTGAATGAATTGTGGAATGTTGTTAAAGAATCATGGAGTGGAATAACAGCTGAGAGGTGCCACAAGTTGGTTGACTCCATGCCACACAGATGTCAAGCAGTTTTAAAAAACTGTGGTCATACAACTAAATATTAGTTTAGTGATTCACAGGATTGCTAAATCCCAGAAAAAAAATGTTTGTACAAAATAGTTTTGAGTTTGTACAGTCAAAGGTAGACACTGCTATTTTTTTGAACACACCCCTTTCAACTAATTGCCCAATTGCACAGCCTTAAGAGCGTGCATATCATGAATGCTGGGTCTTGTTTGTTTTCTGAGAATCTACTGAACCTACTGGTAACTTGTTTGCCACGTAGCAATAAAAAATATACTAAAAACCTTGATTATTCTGGTTAGTCACATTGTACTGCTATTATTTTGAACAAGACTGTACATGCATAATAACTTACCTATACAAAATTATTATACACAGTTCACAAACACACATGTAAGTTTTTGTAAACAAAAACTTTTATTCTGCTATTGATTAATCATGATTAATCATTATGCATCCGTAACATACACACTCTCAATCTGTCTGTCTGTCTCTCTCTCTCTCTCTCTCTTTCTCTCTCTCTCTCTCTCTCTCTCTCTTCTCTCCTCTCCTCTCCTCTCCTCTTCTCTTTTCAGTCACACTAAAGTAGACTAATTGGGGTAGTGAAGGGTTAGTAGAGCTGAAATCTATTAGCATAGGTCTCAGAGAGTTACTGAAGCACAAACGCCCAGCACACCTCCTCAGCGACGCTAGCTGCAGGACTGGCTCCTATTAGTGACTTACTACCCCTTTAATGTCCGCTGCTTTAAATTGGTCTAAAATGCCAACCAGGGTGAGTTTTTTTGGCTTGCTCTCTTTCTTCAACGAGCCGCTTTAGTGGAATCAAAGGCTTTTTTCTGAGGGGAACCTGACAAAATGTATACCTGGGAATACATATTTACCCTGTGCAAATGAGGTTGCTGGAGCCATGTAGAGGCGGAGATGAGAATTTGGGGGCCGAGGGGCCCGTAGATCTCAGACACACACACACACAAACAAACATCTGGCAGTAGATTAGGAGAACATTAAGAGGATGTATTTCAAGACCATGATTGTTTGTAAGGTTAAATCAATGTTTACTTTAAAGTTGTACTTTCATTCTTCATACATGTTTACCTTCAGAAAGGAGCACTTCCAGCTGACCGACATGATTTGTGTTACCACATTCACCGGCATTAGCCATACATTCAAATGAGAAAGATCATTTGCAAATCGAGGACGGGTCAATAATTATGTCTTATATTTACATGCATTCGATGGTGCTCATTCTGTGTTGGAATGTTTACGGTTTTTCAAAGTAAGCTTGGTGGGGTGTGGGTTGGGGGTTAGTTAGACTTCTAAGGAGACAGTGAGACTGGAGTTACAGCTTTTCATTAACCTGGAAACCACCTAGTTACATGGTTCATGGGCTGGTCTCAGCTCACTTGGAGGTAACAAAGGGTGTCAGGCGGCACTTTCGGCAGGGGGCGGCTGCTCGGGGCAGCCCATCTGACTCTGATCATCATGCCGGCCGCGCTGCCGTACTCATTAGAGTCTAAGAATGAGCTTGCTTTGCTCTTGTTGAAAAGCTCCGGTTTCGTCGCTTCACTCCTCCCCAAACACACCTTATGCCCCTCCTACAGACTTCGAACCTATTTTTTTACACAAGGCAAATTGTTTAAAAAAAATTTTGAAGGTGGCAAACTTTTTTATTGTTATGCAAGTTTAAAAATGGCAATGTTTTCATAATTAAAAATTGTATTACACAAGAAAATATTACATATTTGTAAAAAAACAATTATCCTATACACACATATGAGATTAATAGTATTTTCATGTCAGCAACCTAATAAAACTGATTGTTTGATATGGAGCTGTTCTTTCCATATGAACTTAACCAGCTGACCATTACTTATCTTGGTAACCCCACTTTGCTAGACGCTTTCGATTTTGGAAGAAATAAATTGAATAATGAATAAATGACTGCAAATATTCAGAGTTCCTACAGATCCTTGTAATCCTTGAAAGTTTGTGAATCTGGAGGGGAAAAGTCAAGGCCCTGGGAAGTTTTTGAAAATATACATACATAGATACAGGTCATTGAAAGTGCTTGAATCTAATTTATGCAAGAAGTTTTCTTAAAAAAAAATCCATATCACTCTGTGTAGTGTAGGATAATATCATAAAAATTCTAAACTTTTTAAGCACACGTGCTAAACTGTTCGCTTTAAATGCTTTTATCTTCTGTATGTGAATGTTGATTCATACCAAAATGCATTTTTTGTATAGTTGTGTTTGACACATGAAAACATCTCAGGTTACGTATGTAACTGTTGTTCCCTGAGAAGGGAACGAGACGCTGTGTCTCCCTTGCCACATTTCCTGCGTCCCTGTAACGCCAATATTTCAGATAGCGGTATACTTCCTGGCTCCCGCGTCACCCTGTCTTTGTCGTTAAGCCTCACCATTGGTTGAATTTGATATACACACTCAGACGCAATTACCCCTGGAGGCGTCCCCAAAGTGTCACCACAGTGACGCAGCACGAGTTCCCTCAAAAGGGAACTGTAAAAATGTATCTTAAAAGGTAACTCGATGTAACCTTGCTCTCACTTGAACTTTATTCCCACATTTAGTCCTTGAATTTTGAGGGTATTGGATCTGGAAAGTTGTTGAAGGTCCTTGAATTTGAAGTTAACTAAGGTGTGGGAAGCCTGAATATTGCATTTTGAATTATTAAAAAAAATGCTTGGCAGTTTGCATCCCTTTCTCTATGTGTAAGTATAAGTGTAAGTATATATATGATACTATAGAAAGATATATAGAAATGATGGAAATACCACAAATGTGCATATTGTAATATGCATATTGCAATGGTTTGCAAATAACTGAATACCCCTTCAATGTCAAAAATTGAATGTTTGGGCCACAAAATTCATAACTGAGCACTTATTGCGTCTGCCCACATTGAATGATCCACACCATGACTCTTTTGGGTATGACTACAGATACCCGCTCATCTGCTTACACCTGGGGTTCCCCCTTCAAAACAGTCGCTACGATGTCTCAATCTTTATCAAATCTTAGCATGGTTGAAAGGGAGCTTCATTAAATGAAAGGGGGGAGTTACGCTGGAAACAATGTTTGTCAAAGCAACTGACAGCTGAATGTAAGGGGTAAACCTACAAACTTCCACCCCCGACTGCTGACTGAACCCTGCTGCACTCTTGATGGAATCCCTCAACCAGCCTTTAAACAGCAGGGCTCAAAGCTCAGAGGCCAGAGAGTCGATCCAGCCCAGTAAAGCAGCACGCCGCTCAGCTGTGCTCCAGTGATGTCTTAATCCTACCATGCCCTGGCTGGCAGCTCTAGTGGAAGAAACTGCATGCAGGTGTCCAACTACGGCTATCTGCGAAGTCTGTGCTGCATTCAGTGGTCAGACGGTTACTACTCGCAATGGTGGTGAAAAATGTCAGTAGAACGTTGCTTGTGGGATGTTTCTTTACAAAGACAATCTAAAGCCAGTCCAAAATAACTACAGAGCACTATTATTTGTGGTTTAGAAAGAGAGTTAAAAAGACTTTATATTTGTGGCTTACCACTGACGTTTTGGCCAAGGTATTCACTGGGATGTATGACTGTACTGTTTGACAGATCTCTGGACAATCAAGTATGATTAGTAGTTTTAGTTAGTATTATTTGTGTATGGATACTAAAAAATATGCGTAAATGTTGGACAGGGTTAAAAGCGAGCGAGCGTAGTAATAATGTACACTCTAAAAACAAATCCGTAGAAATTACAATGTTATTGCAGCTGGGTTGCCGGTAATTTACGGTAGATTTAAATTTATGTTATTTACTAGCAAGAGTTTGTTCAAAGTTAAATAAATTTTAAATATTAACAAGTCTTTATCTTTACAGAATAAAACTATACAATAACAGCGGCATGCAAAGCATTCTGCAATTTCTACAGATTTTTTTACAGTGTAACGTATACAGTAAAGTATTAAGTTAAGCCAATGGTGGCGGATTCTCCAGGGGATGAAAAAACCTCTAGGAGAAAAACCCTCCTGTCTAGTCCAGGGGGAAAACTCCTAGGAGTAGAAGAACCCCTGAGAGATATATATATCGCCGCTGTCCGATGAAAACCACATATGTCCATTTTGCCGATTTTGAGATTTTTCGACGGATTGAATGTCCAGGTTCATTTCCGTATACAGTATGCGTCACATACCTAAATGGCCAATGAAAAGTTGTGAAATCATGTCATCTGATTTTCACGTATATCCATTTGGTGTCAAAGCTGTCAATCACGCCGTGAATCTCCCGCCTGTGAAGCGTCTCGCCGGTCTCGTAAAGTTTCATCGAAGCTCAGCACTGGATATAGCCGAATAAACATAGCCTGGTGAGACAATGACTTTCCTTCATCGAGGTAAACGTTTCCCCCTGACGCCAGACGTACGTCTAGGAGTGACAAAACGGTAGGACTGTGCAAACAAAGTATCTGTCTAGTATAGTGTTTACACTGTGGACATCCCACCGCTTTTTGAGCTGGTGTTGCTGGGACTGTTACATGTGTGCAGTCGACATTGTTTAGGGTTTTATGCTGAGTATTTTCTTGTTGTTGACTGGTCAACCCTATGCCCATTTTTGATGCGCCGTTATTCAAGATTTTTCCCGTCCTACTGTAATGTTTTTTATCTGATCTTTTCCCACCACTTTTCAACACAAACTGACGCTCCTGCTGTCTAGCATTACCATGTCAGTGTATTGATTGATTGTCCCTTCATGGCTTGCAAGAGACATTTAATAAATGTATAATTAATATTAAATAAACTAAGCGTATTTAACTAAGACGTAGGCTATTTAATATAAACTGAGCGAATTCATCTGTCAATATAAAGCGCGACTTTGCCATTCTAATTAATTATATGAAGAACGCGTATCGACCACAGTTACTGTAAAATATGCACGTATGTCCATTTTAACTCCATTTTATATATAAATACTATCGGGGTATGTGAACAAGTAAGTGGATTAAACAGGTTCCTCCGGTGGTTGTTGGTCAGGCATCGGCTGGGCATCACATTGGAGGACGGTCAGTAGATCAATGTTGTGATGACCTTCACAGCAGCAGGAACTGGGTCTGTTTGTCTCATTGTCCTTGGGGTCAAGGACAAGACAGGGAGAGAGATACAGAATCCTATTAGCGTACAGTATTGTGGTTTAAATCAGCTCGGTTCCAGACAGGCTTACTATTGCGGCATAAGTATATTACCCAGATGAGTTATGTGAATGCTTTGTTCTGGACAAACTAACTATTGCGGGATAAGTACATTTACTGTACATTTTATGTGAATGCTTTTTTAAAGAAGAAAGTCGTAAAGGAGGGTATGCAGTGTTCCTACTTAAACGAATCCCTTTTCAATTGCCTTTGTGTGAAGGGGATGTAATCTCACATTAAAATGATCCACTTTGCGGGTTTTGCTATTACCTCTGAAAAAAAAGTATTATTTTTATGTAAAAGTACCGGGCCGGATTGGCACGAAATCCAGTGACGTCACCAGCATGCACGCTCCCGAGCCTCTCGCCTCGTCTACTGACTTTGCACTCAACAGCAAAAACACTGCAACATGTCTGATAACATTAAGAAACGACCTGCTCCCAGCACAACACAGACTTCACACATTGTGAAGGAAAAAAGTATCTGCTGAAGCTCGTAAAGCCAAACGTGATCCGGATCAACTTCGTACAAAAACACGGATTAACATCGGCAGGGCATTTGAATTATGAAGAAACCTCCGCTTTGTTTTGGGTATAAAAACGGATCCGGAGTTGGCTTTCATACGATTGGACAGGTAAGCTAACATTACTACAAAGCATGTTAAATATATTTTGATTATGTGCTTTAGTTTTTTAGATGTTTCGGTTTGCTAGCCTTCGCTTTAGCATGTGTTCGCCCAATCGTCGTCGATCGATGACGTAAAACTGCGGACGCGTTTGTTTGCGTGCGTTGTACAGTCTGACATTGATGGAAACTGAGATTATACAGTGTGACATGGACTTAACTATGATATTGATCGCACAGTATGGCAAGCAACAATCCTAAAGGACTATTTCAAATAGCACAGTGTATACCGGGCTTTACTGTTATACTGAAATTGTTCAGTGCAGTTCACTAACCGTTTTCGTTGTCTTACCATAAATGTACCTATATAACACCACATAACATAGGCTAAATGCAGTCAATTTAACGTTGCAGTGGGACTTTACCTGAGTTTCCAGCATGTTGTGTGGTGCTTTCTCCGGTGTGTTGCATCTCAGTCTGGCCGTCACTCATGAGTTCGAGCTTGCGCTTGTAAACTTATTGGTTGCAATCTGAAACATCCCTGCTAGAGGCCGCTGAAAGCTACATAAAGCCCCTTTAAGTTTAGATTTAAATTGATCGACTGTGGATCAATAAGGAGCATCAAAGTCAATATTGTGAAGATATTAAGTTTATATTGTCACAAAATGTTCTTTAGAGGACAGGAGTTTAGATTACTTTAATGATGATCTACTGTATGAGCTTTTTGAAGCTTCGTATTGACCCCATTATACTGCAAGATAAAATGATCACATTTTAATCTAAATTAGAAAGTCATACATCTTGGATGGTATGAGGGCGAGTAAATTATGAGCTTTAATATTTGGGTAAAATATATCTTTAACCCCTTTTTTATTTTGACATGGCTGCTTTAAAAATAGTCCAGCTTTTTACATAAGTGAGTTTTGACAATGGGATTTCTCGTTGTTCACCATTTTGTCAACTCGGCTATAGAGTTAAATTTGCTTTTTGTGTAAAATTCACTTTTTAAAAAGGTTTATTTTCTTCCTAACTGATTTCAAAATTGTTTTGCATCAGTTATGCACTGCTTTGATTACAAAAAATATATATCATATATTAAAAAATATAGCTCTCTTATAAAGTTACTGTTTATGTTTAAAGAGATAATCAGTCTGTGAGGTACCCATCAGAGCACATTCTATTCATAGCCTCAATTGCAATATTTTTTAATTACATCTTTTTATATTAGCTTGGCTTCTTTTATGTATGTTAACATTTTAAACAATAATAAACATAAGTAAAATAAAATAAAATCAACAAGTAAAACAAAAAAAATTGAGTAGATTATATCAAAAACTAGCCCTCCAGATTGTTTTATCCATTGTGGTAGCCTTTGCTCACAAAAAGGTTGGAGATCCCTGACTTATACGCTAGCACTTATTTTCACTTTGTTTACCAAATATATTACTTTATTCTTTGTACCATCCATACACAAATGTAATTGCAAAATATATCTGTAGAACTTACTGGCAGCTGTTCTCCAGTAACTTACTGTAAATTTAAAATGGTTATTTACTGGCAACAATTTGTTCAAAGTTAAAAGAACATTAAACATTAACAAGTCTTTATCTTTACAGAATAAAACTAAAATAACAGCCCCATGAGAACCATGAATTAAAAATCTGAAGAAGAAAAAAACAGAAAAAGTTTAATGAGGATTTTTGGTTCCCAAAATGCTTTGCAAAAGGCTGTTATTTTATAGTATTATTTTGTAAAGACAAAGACTTGTTAATGTTCATTTAACTTTGAACAAACAGCTGCATAACTGCAGCACATTTTTACTGTGTACCAACAGCTTAATGTCACTACAAACTCTTACGTTGTGTTGATATGCGAGGTTTATTGCAAGATCATTATTTAAGTGCAACAGATGTTAATGATACCTCAAATTGATCTGCTTGAGGATAGCTGGGTTATCACTTTATTGAGCAATGCTAACCACTGAATTATTATCTTTCATGTCCCTTAAACCTTATTCGCACAGGTCTTTGGCACCCAGAAATATCCATAAAATTGGCAGACATGCTTCTGTGTGAACACAAACACGTCCCGTAAATGTTCTGGAATCGCTCCCGGAAAGAGGACCTAGTAACTATTGCTTTAAAGGGGACATTCCACAAGATGTTTTTAAGATATCAAAATAAATCTTTGATGTTCCCAGAGTCCTGTAGTTTTAGCTCAAAATACCATATAGGTAATTTATTGTGGCAAAATAGGCACTTTATGGGTCTGAGCAAAAATGCACAGTTTTTGTGTGTATCCCTTTAAATCCAAATGAGCTGCTCAGGTGGGCGGAGTCTCAAGTGCTTGCGCTGTAGAAAAGACAGAGCATCAAGAGGGAGATCCTCTCACGAAAGAAGTTAGTAAGCGATGTTCAGCATGATATATTTGAACAAGTTTAAAAAGTCAATCATCTGTTTTATGCATACTAAATACATGTTTATTAGCAGATGGGGAACATTGTGGAATAAAAATAAAGACTTTTAGGTCTCATGCTGCCAGTGTTTTAAACAGGTACAATGATTTTCAGCATGTTACAATAAAATACACATCCACAAACACTCAGAAGTTTACTTTTTGACCAAACCACACGAGCACATTTGATCTGTAATAAAACAACACGTTTGATGCTTAAACTTTAGAGAAACAGATCAAATGACATGTTTATGCTTATTGTGTATGATAGTGAATACACGTTGTTCTCTCACTATGTCTCGTGCATTGCATTAATCCTCGTGTTCATTCATATAAACTTCAGAGAAATATATTAAACAACATACTTGTATTGATGAAAGTGAACTGTCGCGTTGCTCTCTCTCCCGTTCGTTCGCTCATTCGCTCTCTCTCTCACTCTCTCTCTCTCTGTCTCTTGCACTAAGGTAACGTTCATTTTCATCTTCAACCTTTAAAAAGACCATTAAAACTACAAGCTATAAGATTGTATGCTACTGTTTGTGTTTGAGGGAATACAAACATGTCGTGCTGTCAGTCATTCTTTCTCTCTGTATCTCGCACTCGTGAGGCCGTGTCATGGTTGGATAGTGCAGATGAAGGGGTGGTATCATTATAATAAGACCCCCTTGGGGGGAGCGAAATCCGAATGACCTATATATTCACATGCTTGCAGAGAGTCTTACCAAAACAAAGTTACATGGTTGCTGTTTTTCATGTTTTCTAGGTTGATAGAAGCACTGGGGACCCGATTATTCCACTTAAACATGGAAAAAGTCTGATTTTCATGGAATGTCCCCTTTAAGGGGCATGCTGTAGTGAGGATGCGCATGTCATTGCAACATGAAATAAAAATGAGGGATTTACATGAATATTAACATTCAGGACAAGAAATGTCTGCAAACTGGACTTAAGCAGTTATCAGGGAGATCGTCACTATCTGCGCTGAAGCTGAGATTATTCAGCAGCATAAAAGATTAGCGCATCATGCGCTCATAGCTTATAATAAACAAAAATGCACATGCGTCATCACAACAAGATATATTGTTCAGCTCTTTAAAACAGGGGTTTAAAATTGCACATTAACATTCACAATGAGAAATGTCTGCAAACTGACTGAAATAGAGATCAGGGAGCTCGTCACTATCAACTCTGAAGATGAGATCATTCACTAGAATACTAGAACAATGCGTGACACGCTCCTTTATAATCTTGTTATAAACAAAAATGCATGCGTGTGGTTTCTGGAGAGAGAAATAACAGATAATAATCAAACTTCAGAAGCTGCAGAGAAAAACCTACCAAGTGCAGGACTTTTAAAACAGCACGTGTCTTTACGGGATCTTTACGGCATCTAATTGATGCACGCACAGATTCCAGAAAATAATTGGTAATGTGAATGAACCAAAAATCTAACAATCCCGGACAAATCCCAGATGCATTTTTTGTGTATTTTCAATAATGTCTCTGTGAAAAGGGCTTTACATACACTCAAAACACTATAGCACTGTGGCAGTGACTATTGTATGAGGAAGCATCACTTGTATTTTCTTCAAATGTAGTTGAGAACTGAGTTTGACAACAAGGCAACGTGTGCCAGACCTTGTGCTGGTTAAGAAAACCTCCTGTTGATGTGACTGCCATTGCATGTTATGACCTGGTATTAAACAGGTCTGCTCTAAGGAGGTGTCACAATCACCCAAATGCATTATGTTACAAACGTACAAAAATGTCCCAGTGTGCTGAAATGACCCGTTTTAGAGAAGCAGTAAAGTGCCTGATGAAAACTCATTTGTCTCCAGCGTCTGTCAGACGCCTCGCAGCATCTGTGACCCACTCCTTCAGGTTTTTGTTTTGCAGCGGCCGTGTTCCTTCCAGGCGGGGGGTGAGAAGCGCGAGTGGAGGGTTGTAATTCAAAGACTCATATTTCGTGCAGCAGAACCACCGAGTGCAGTCCTGATGACCTCACGCTGCACTGTCCTGACGGTCTGTGTAATAGCTGCCAAACTCCTGCTGTCCAAAGAGTCTCCACTATCCTTAGCAGTTTCCTTACTTCAAAGCAGCCATAACTATGCTGAACCAAGCTGGACTATCCAAACTCTCCTGATCTGACATTACTAGCATAGCAGTGTTAGTTTTGCTCAGGAAAAATGGCCTTAAGGTGGAGTATTTTGCCATTACATTTTCAACAATTTTGATCATTTTGCTTATGGGTAAAGGATGATCCAATAGGTGAACATTAAAGGAATAGTCTATTCATTTTCAATATTAAAATATGTTATTACCTTAACTAAGAATTGTTGGTACATCCCTCTATCATCTGTGTGCGTGCACGAGTAGTTATACGAGCAAGTTTGGTGGTACAAAATAAAACGTAGCGCTTTTCTAAGCGGATTTAAAAGAGGAACTATATTTTATGGTGTAATAGTACTTTTGGGAGTACTTCGACTCGTCTGAAAAGTCCGCTCCCCTTCTCCCTCTCATAATGGGAGAGGGAGGGTGTTACTGAGTCGAAGTACTCCCATAAGTGCTATTACGCCATACAACATAGTTCCTCTTTGATGTGTTTGGTCACTTCTAACTTTATCTCTAAATGGTACCATTGATTGAATGGGGCTAAGCTAAATGCTATCGAAGCGTCGCAGCGCGCTCCAGCGCTTACGTGCACGCACACAGATGATAGAGGGATGTATCAACAATTCTTAGTTAAGGTAATAACATATTTTAATATTGAAAATGTGTAGACTATTCCTTTAACAA
This sequence comes from Misgurnus anguillicaudatus, assembly GCF_027580225.2. Lineage (NCBI taxonomy): Eukaryota > Metazoa > Chordata > Actinopteri > Cypriniformes > Cobitidae > Misgurnus > Misgurnus anguillicaudatus. The sequence continues at coordinate 3,120,493 of NW_027395278.1, forward strand.
CCATATCAGTATGTTTGGCTACTGCTTGCCGTTACTGTTTGGATATTCATAATGCTTGATCATCATATAATGGGACTTTACTACTTGTTTATGAAATGTGTTAAATAATGCCATGCAAAAAGATTTCTGTTTTTACAAAAGGTCAGAAAGAGGTTGTCAACGCAAGGCCCAAAACTGTGGGAGGGAAGCAGTTTGTAGGATAGGTTAAACGTTGTCCAAGAGGTCGCCTTGAGGGAGGACGTCATTTCTTGTTCCCCCTCAGGCGGCTTCATTACCCCAGTCATGGTGGAGCCTGTGGTGCCACTGAAACCCAAGCTGTTCTGACCCAGACCGAGACCGGGAAGCATGCGGTGTCAAAAGCGCCACAACTTTATCACTTCCCTTTACCCAATCTTCTATCTTCTTTTCTGCTTTATCTCCTACCCTCCAAAGGCTTAGCTTTATGGGACACCTCCAGCCAAAGGCCCAGCAGTATAAGTTTACCTGAAGAGGCATCAGAGCAGAGACAGTTTTAAGAGAGAAACTTTCCCTGTGGTTTTCCAAATGCTTCGCGTTTCATGGGTTCATTTATATCGACAATGGATCTCAACAGTCAGCAATTTTTTTACGTTCGTATAGTCAGATTGTTTACTGTTGTATCTGTTAGGATTCTTCTTCTTCCCCAGTTGGAGTTTATGGCAGCCCTATAAGCTATATGTAGGAAAATTATGACATTTGGCACACTTGTCCTGAACAGTAATCAACATAGCACTAACTCCACAGCGCCACTAGCAGTTCAAAAAAATCACTTTTCAGGTGATTATAACTGTAGAGCTCTTTTGATCTAAAAAATATTGAATTAATACATGTGATTGCTTTCGCATACTATCACATGAAGGCTGAATGTTTTTCGTTTTTATCTCTGTTCAAAAGTTATAACGTCGCAAACTTAACGATGTTCAGCCAAAATTGGTTCTGAGGCTGTATATGAGAGTTTGTACCCATCATCGGCACCATGAACTGGGGGTCTATGCCAAATTTGATGACAACGCCACCTACAGTGCGCAAAATTTGGTAGGGAACATAGACGTGATGTCCTGCAAGTACCTGAGAAGTGTAAAGACAACCCCACCTAAAGTTTGAAAGATATAAACGTTTTTAAAAAATGATTCTAAATACTTTGTCTGAAATTAATTTTCTTTGTCTTTGTATTCCCTGGTTTATGCCGATTGTAACGATATCTCATTTGTCATTTTCCAATAGAGCTGTGACAATGCATCGCGTTTCCCATTTAAATAGACCTGTCTGAAATTGATTCGGAATCGCAAGACTTTAATTTTGTGTTTCATGCCCAGCTTGTGCATGTACTACGGGTCTTTGATCAGTAGGAAGTCCTTATCGATCTAAAATCATTACGAGTCTGAGTCGTTTACAACGTGCTTTAAAAAAAACAACACTCGTCAAACACAATCATTCAAAATATTCTTTATATCAGGAAAATATCTGAAACAATCTGAAGAACAGCAATATTAATATGCCTCTACTAGACATATTTCCCGGAATAGCGTTTGTCATGCTGCGTTCAGACCAGCCACGGTAGAGGTGTCAAGCGTGAGTGATTTCAATGTTAAGTCAATGTAAAGACGCGTTGACGCGTGTCTGGAGGTCTTGCGGCGTGAATTAGGCGTTTAGCGTATTAGCGTTTTCCGCGGGAATGTCTCGATGACTAGACTGAGGCTACGTTTACATGGAAACGATCTGAAAAGAAACCGCAAAAGTGGCGTTGCGTTATCACTTTTTATTCCGCGTTTATACAAGCATTTTGAGGGGGAAATCTGCGTGCATATGGTGACGCAAAAGTGTGTGATATTCGATGTAGTATGCACTCGTAGGCGGCTAGGTGGCAATGTGAAGCACTGACACACAACAACACCAAGTCCTGGAGCCTGCGTACAACCTTCTTCCTGGTTCTCCCAGGTCTCGTCCAAAGCCGTCTGGTTTGCCTCCAACGAATTGGCGCATCAACAGTTTCACTGAGGTAATTAATGCGCCTTCTCTGATCAGTAATACTTGCTGTGAATAATTCGTACAACTGCTGGAAAGACTTATTTTTATCAGAGCTGCTATGGCAACTTGAAGGTCCGACGTATGGAAATAATCTGACATGTTTGTTGTTATTTTCCTGAACTGGCACATGCCTGTGACGTAAACGCATACGCGACGAGAGCCACCGTGAGCAGACTTTTGCTTTTTACTCTTTAGACGAGAACGCGACGGTAGATCGTTTTTAAGATTTCCACTCTGAAGGGTGGTTTCACTTTTTTGCGTTTTTAAGCCCCCAAAACGCCATCGCCATGTAAACGAAAGGCACATCCGATAAAATATTTTTACGTTTTCACCCTTGAGCGTTCTCGTGTAAACAGGCCCTGAATGAAGCGAGTAAACTCAAAATGTTCAAGCGGCAAACTAGACGCGATAGACGCGAATTTGACGCCACAAACGCGGCTGGTGTGAACCCACGGTAATGGTTCTTCTTCTGTGGCACAAATGGCGTTTCTGCACGAAAGCGCCCTCTGGCTTTTGGATGTGGCAGCATTTCACCATAATTCTTTAAAAGTAATTGATTGAGAAAACGCGCATTTGCACGATTATTTGTCACAGCTCTATTTTAAAGCATATGTAAAACAGTTTTTTCGCTACTAATTTTACAAATGTGATCTGATTTTGTGAAACTCGGCTCACGTAACCTTTGGACTGAGCTCCTTAGAAATGGCTAAACAGGTTTTTGATATTCTCTACCTTCCTGAGAAATACCTGTTCAAAGTTGACTGTGGCATTGTCTCATTGTCATATTAAACTAATCTGACTGTATATAACATGTTGTGCATTACTATACAAAATGTTTTTTCTGACTTCATTCCCACTTAAGCTATCTGATTCTCATGTACATTGCATTTCAGTTATTTCTGCTCTGCAGTGTCATTTCTGCATTTTCGGGTCAATGCTTGCAGCTCTGAAAGCTCGGCAATCTGGCTAAACTATGTCAACTGAGTGGCACGACCTAATAAAGCACATGCATCAAGACTCAGAGGTTGGGAGTTCGACTCCCATTTGATGTGTGTTACGTTTACCTATAAACATTTCCCAACCTGTCTGTTTTTCACTTAAGTTATATTTCTGCCATCATTGCTCTTGTTGCTCTGCTCTGTGCTAGCTGCACCATCGGTGCTTGGGTTGTGCTTGTAGTTATATTTATTATTGTGTTTTCTTTTATGGTTAAAAGTAATACAATCTAGAAATGTAAAATGTATGTTCATATTTGAATGAAATGTTTACTGTATATTTTATATGGTTGGAAAAATGGTACTCTCTGCACAGTACGTTTTGAAATTGTGAACACGGCCATGGTCTTTTTTCCTTTCTGCTCTAAGTTTGATTAAATGTCAGCATTTGCCATATTGGAGCATTTAGGTTAGAGAGGTTTAACCTCATGTATCATTGCAATGGACGTCTGCCATCTTTATGATCCTGCTCATTAAAATTAACTGTCTAGCTGTAAAAAATAGATTTCCTTTTAATGCCGCCTTCTGGATTCTCTTATGTACCGCTGATTATGTGTTAAGGAAACTTTGCTCACGTGCACGTTTTACTTTCATTTCAGCTCTTGGCTAAAATGTTGTTTACAGGCAACCTGTGGAAAATTGAATGAATTACCCTTAAAGGGATAGTTTGCCCAAAAATGAAAATTCTGTTACTGTTTACTCACCCTCAAGGTTTTACACCTGTATGAGTTCCTTTATTCTGTTCAATACAAAAGAAAATATTTTGATGAATTATGGTATGCACACAATTGACGGTACCCATTCACTTCCATAGTAGTTGTTTTTCCTTCCATGAAGTCAGTGGGTAACTGTGTGATTAGTTTACTGTATGGGTACCATAATTAATCAAAATGTCTTATTTTGTGTTTAACAAAGTAAAGAAACTCTAAGGGGGAGTAAATGACACAATTTTCATTTTTTTGTGAACTATCCCTTTAACACCGCTGGCTGGCTCTCTATATATAGCAATAAATATCATGACTTATAAAATTTCTGTAAGAAGACTTAAAGCACAGACTGCCAGCATCCAATGCCAGCCCGATATAATATTTTTCTTCTGTCAAGTAAAATCATAGTTTCATTTGTAATAGCCTTGCAAAAGTTTTAAATGGAACATATGCAATATTCAAAGTGTTTTTTTCATTCACTGGACATTGTTTATTATCATAAGGTTAATATTTAGCCATGTAGAGTTCTTTGGGGGAATACCCCTATATTTAACAAGACAAATTTAAGAGACCTTTTTAAAAGTTTAGCCGTCAAACCTATCAAACACAAACCTTTTGATCAACTCAATAACCTCAACCCTTCCCACAGGCCTTTTTTAACACCATCATTATTAGGCCTCAACCCATCAGCTTGCCTTTTAGAGGGGCATAGCCCCCCCTGTCGGACCTGGTGTTGGCCCATTACATTCAGGGTCTGGGAAGGGACAAGGCCCTAGGATGGATCCCAGCCTGGATCTGAAACATTTCATTCCTTTCTATAAAAATACAAAGAGTAAGTGTTCGTCTGGTCTTTTTTCTCATTTACTGAGTTCACCGTTTTACAGGGAGTTTTAGGTCAGGTGGTGATGGTAAGGTTTTTTACCCCCGTTGCTCATTTCACCAATAGAAACTCCGCTTTGGCCTCACCTTCACCCTCACCTGACCATCCACGAAGGCGCTCAGGTCCTATAAAAAGAGAAGACAGAAGGTTAGTGGAGGTTTTTGATGAACTCACAGAAATCGTCACCTGTAAGTATATCTTTTCTTTCTGGGTTTAGGTTGAGAGGAATTCTGAGAGCTGGATCTTTTAACAAAGCCCTTGAGCTTTCCCCAGTTCCTCTGTTTGTTGACTTTACGATTGGGAGCTTGGCTCCAAGGCCGACTGAATCCACTTTTCTGATCCTCTTCAGTTCTTGAACTTTCTCCATATAAAGTACGTCTAAAAGTGCACTTCTGATCTTCTGGGTCAAAGATGTTGCCCATTTACATGCAAAAAGGCACATTTCTTGTACAAGGTGTCATCTTGGCAAGAGCGGGCAACATGGCAAAGATGTGAGGAACTACTGGCAGTAGAAGATGCCTAAGAAAGAACCCCCATTATCTCACACTCCCTGAGCTGTCATTTGGCGCTTTTGGCTTTTTTATGGCAGGGTAGGTAAGGGGCATGAGGAAATTAGGTGACCCCGAGGTCAGCAGTGGAATCAAGGAGCTGAAAGCGGACCACGGCTGTGCCACCTCTAGGCTAGAGTCGGACCATCCCTGCCTACTACAGAAAGGGAAACTCGGCCCATGGTGGGACAGGGCGCTTTCGTTCCTTGACCTTGCTCTCATGTGCCTTTAATTAAGTCAGATTTAAATTTGTTTACAAGCTCCACTGGCCTTAAATCTTTTGGTCTTGTGCCCCCATCCCCAAGCCTGCCGTTTCAGAATCCCTCTAATCTTCTTTCTCTTTAATATGGTGTTGGACGTGTGTTTATGATGCTATTTTAACTGGTTCTTAGGCACGAGTTACAAGCTATTTGGGAATCTACAAAATTGGATGCTGGACACCCCTCTAAGATGTTAATCTGTTGGCGATATGAAAGGCTGTTCACCTCAGTAAAACCCCCGTACGTTGGAACCAGGGCACTTTTATGGCCCCATCAGGCACCCGACCGAATGACTTACTGCTAACCTCTTGACCTGGCAGTCAAAACCATATGAGGAGAATCTTTCTCATTCCCTGTCTTGCCCTCAGAGCTTGGTCTGGGTTCATCTATTTACACTTGAAGGACAAAGGTTGGTTTATTTATTGACATTCTGTGCCCAAAAGATGGTGTCAAAGAATCAAAGGTCTTACACTTTTTTATCCATTTTTTGTCCTAAAGCATCCATATTGCATGAACCATAAGGGGAGTAAAGCTGTAAACTTGTTTCCCTAAACCCACACTGATACCATGTTAAACATTTACACAGTGCAGTACATTCTTTATTGGGAAGTTACTAGCATGCTTGTTGCTACAAAAACATCTCTTGGCCATTTGTATCATATTAAAAATTTACACGAGACTGCAGAATTGTTAGCAGCAGGTTACTAGCATATTAGCAGCAAAGTTTGCAGCTAGAAGTGCTGGCTACAACCAAAGAGCTAATTGGTCAGGATGGGTTAAGTAAATGTTTGACTTTTCTGCTGTGCAAGAAGAAGCAGGAAAGTTAGTGTGATCTCCGAAAAAAAATACTTGAATACAAGAGAAAATAAAAGTTTAGCTTTTGATAGACATCTGAGACTTGTGATGACACTTTGGACAGATTTTGTCCTATATTTCCTGTTTTGGGATGACTGAAAGCATATGGTGGTCATGTAATAATTCAGTTATTAGGAGCAATGTTTCAATGTTTCAAAAATTACTGAAATTAATTAAAATATTTGCAATATCAGTAAACTTGTGTATCTTTCCTGGATTTCAGAGGTCCGTTAATAACATGTAATGAATGTGTATTTTAACTCTTTGCATGCAGATTCTCTATGCTGCATTCACACCAAACACGCGTAAAGCGTGTGCCGCGAATTATTTCAATGTTGAGTCAATGTAAAGACGTGTTTACGCGCATCTGGAGGTCTCGCGGTGCGAATAAGGCATTTTAGACCCGAATCTGCCTCTTTTGCGCATCTAGTTCGCACGAATGACAAGAATTGACGTGCGAATTACGCAAATTGAGCGAGTTGAAAAATCTGAACTTTGGCGGAACATCGCGCCACGTTAAACAATCAGGAGCTTGCTCTAGTAGTGGCGTGATTACAGGAAGCAAGCGGAGTCGCAGAAGCCCCTCCCATGGCACAAATGTCTGCGTAAATGTCTCGAATGACTAGAATTTCACACGCGAATGAAGTGAGTAAACTTCACAAATAGCGCGTTTTTGCCGCCTCTACCGTGTTTGGTGTGAATCCAGCATTAGACTTATTTACAATAATTGTGATTGATGATCAATTATTTCATTTTGTAGGTTTCAAATCCAAAGAGGAAAGGGTGACCCAAATAGCTATAAAGGACTTGGGGACTGCTTCAGAACTATATTTCACAATGAGAGGTAAGTAAAAGCAAATTTAAAAAAAAAAAAAATTTATTCACATTATTTATATATTTTCGCTGATACCAAAGGAAAAATAAAAAATTATTCTGAGAATTATTCATCAAGAGCAGAAGAGTTCAGAAAACATAAATATAACTACAGCGCATGTTTTATTTTACTTTGATTGTTTCTGCTGTTTGCTTTCCCTCATGACATCTGTTGTGTTTTGTGTACAACTGGCATGGATGGTTTTTTTGTATGCTGTAAATACATGGTAACAACATGCACCTGGTGAAAGGGAATGTTTGAAGCTTTGGAAAGTTAGTGTACAAAAAATCTCAAGCTTTAATCCCACCTGCCATTGAATATGCAGTATGTCAAGCTTGTGAAATCATCGGTTTACATTATGATTTTGGCAGTCACTGGCTGAATGTGTGCCATGCTAGCTTGACTCTCTGTAGGAAAAGCTCACATATGACGCAGTGTGGTTGCACCAGAGATTTCTCTTTTTCTCTCCCACACACACACACACACACGCACACAACTGTGGCGTGTGTCAGTTCCGAAAGAAAGTGTGCAGACTTCAAAGAAAAGTCTGTTTATGGCAAGATGACAGTTTTACAGTAGATCTAAAGCTAATCCTCCATGAGTTGTGAGGATATATGTGCGCTTGCAGCCCCGGGTGACACTGACGTAGCGGCTCCTGCGCATGCGCTACGGGCGACTGCTGCGAGATCCTTCGTCAGCCCCGTCATCACACTTTCCCTCTCTGAGAAGCTGTCAGCAACTGCATCCCGCAGGCCTCCCCTGCAGATTACAGCTCTTCTCTAAACCAATTATCACCCTCCTTCTGTGCTGTGGACACAATCGCCACACAGTAGCCAGGAGCATGATCAGCCCCAGGCTGAAGCACTTAGTTTTAATTTACACAAATAGTGGTAGGAAGTGACTATTGTGGAATTATTATTGAAAATAAACATACTCGTGCTCTATGGGCCGGCATTGCACTTTTGCTCTTGGTCTATTTTTTATTTTGGGGATTTTGGTCTTTCCTCTGTGCGGTAGAAACCCGAGCTGCTCGGTTTCCATACATCAATTAGTTCAGAGCAAGAGATCCATCTGTGAATTGGCTCCGAGTCCGTTTGAACTGATGTTATGACAATTTTCCTGCATTATGATGTGCCATGTGTGAAACATCATAGAGGGAAAGTAGTAATTGTTTTAGATCTCTTATATAAATGGGTTGATTGTTCGTAATTATTTTACAGCATGTGTCCTGTTTAGTCCTTTATAGGGCATTTGAAGATGGCTTTTTGGTCAAGAAGCTCAGGCAACAGTTGCGATTTATTAGGTGTTTAACTCAAGTGTAGGTCTAAATAGGTAGGTTGCTGCTACCCAGTCTCACAAGGTTTCGTGATATAGTCACATAATTTTTTAATTCTTTTTTCGTGATATTATCACGAATTTCCGTGTTTTTTCGTGATCGTATAACAAATTCCTGTTTTCGTATTTTTAAACCATTGTCGCTTCGGTTTAGGGTTAGATTTGGTGCTTGCATTAGAATGTCACTTTATACATTGGTTTATACTATTTTTTCTGATTTATTTTTTTATATGTCACCTGGCATTAGGGTTAGAGTTGGGTTTGGGTAAGGATGTCATTTTATGTAAATCAAACGCTAAACCGAAGCGACAATGATAAGAAAATAGGACAAAACAGTTGAGTAACCAATACGTGATAATCACATGAAAACAGGAATTCGTTATACGATCATGAAAAAATGCGGAAATTCGTGATAATATCACGAAAAAAGAATTAAAAAATTACGTGACACTATAACGAAATTTCGTGAGACTGGGCTGATTTGTGCCCATATAATATAATTTGTGCCTGAAAATGCACTGCAAAAAGTGAAAGTAGGATTAATAAAAAAAAACTTCAAAAAGTGAAAGTTTGATTTACAAAAAGATGACTTAAATTGCTAACACTTAAAAAACTCAATTTTATCAATTTGATAAAGCTTACATTATTAGGTGTTACCAATTAAAGTAAAATTCATTTAAAATAAGAACATTTAAGTTGATAAAACTTGATTTTTCTATGTGTTACCAATTGAAGTAATTTAGATTCAACTTTTTACAGTGTATGTGACATTTTCAATGATAAATATAATTTAAGCGTATAATTGCGAGTTTTCGCGCTTTAATTTTTTTTATACGTTACTATAGTAATATTAGTTAATTTTGCATAATTACATGCAACTAACTCCAAATCAATCTCTAACATTAAGTACTCTGTACTTAAATGTATAATTACACTGTAACAGTGACACCATAAAATAAAGTGTAATCGCGTTTTCTTAGTACAGGATGAATGTGTACTTATGTCTGCGTAGCCAATATTACTGCAAACATTGTCAATTTTTTTGATTAATTTGTTTTATTTGCATTTTTATGTAGAAAATTGTTGCTGAATTAGATGATACCAGTACTGGCATTAAACATCCATCACCATTATGACATAAAGTTTAAAATATACACCTACATTTTTAATGTAAATTAAGTCTTACACTAGTGTAGTCAATTTGCATTTGGTCTCTTTGTTTTACCTGAAATGTGTACAAAATAGAAAGTTTATAATAATATAAACACACAAAGTTTATACTAAATTGTTTTTTAAATTTTTGACTAATTTGTTTGGGCAACAGTTTCAGAATTAAGTAGTGTATAATGCATGAATGGTTTCCTTTATTATGTACCATTGTTCTAGTATTAATATACATTGTTGTAATTATATACATATCATTGTTATACTGTTAAGATCTGAATCATACAAGTTTTAACAAGTTCAATACCACGAAGGGACATGCATTATACTATATAAAATACTTTAATTAAAAAATCAGTTGTCAGAAAACTTTTCAACACATTACTGACGGCTAAAACTCATTGTGTCTGATTGATTACTGTCTTTCTATTCTGCCTGTCATGCTTGATTTGTTACATAAACACAAGAAGTCACCGCCTCTTCACTTCTCACTCCTTGATTTACGATCACGGAGTCGTTTGTGACTCCCGTACCAATGTCAAGGTTAAAGCTTCATAGGGCAAATGACGGTATTTGCAGACAAAGCATTTGGGTTGTTGACAAGGGAAAGAAAGCTCTCAAAGTCATCTGGGCCACCAGACGCATCATAACACAATAAACCGTAAATATTCTGCATATGTTTTCAAATCAGCCGATGAGAGGCTTTGAGAGTCGGTCCCATAACAGGGATCAAACATTTTTGCCCCATTATCCAATTTGGTTAATGTGTCATTTCCTTCCTCTCCTTTTGTTATGTCGAAGGATGTGGCTGTGTGCTGAATGGTAGAAATGGGGTTTTATGTAAATCAAAGACAAATCACACCTATACAAACACCGGCAGCTGGACCCACACGTACCTAAATGCGCGTGCATTTGCTTATGAGGGCCAACTGCGTGCTTACATTTAGAGTCAAATTGGCATTCAGGCATAGTCAAACCAGGCATAGTCAAATGGGGTCTTGAGTGTGTGTGTAACAAATTGCAGCTTTATCTCACCACCTGATGTTTCTTAGACTGACCACACCCGGGAAACATGCGGCCGTCGCGTTTGCATGCACCACAGGCGGGGGGCAAAAGGAGGGGGGCTTCCGTTTTGGTCGGACACTCCCGCTTTGACAAAAGCTCACACTGTTGGTCCCACCCTCAATATTGCCACACACTTTCATTCAACACAACGTTGCTTTTGTTGTCATCTCGCCACTACCTGACAAGCGAAGCTTGTGTGACGTCTGAAACATCAGGTTGTTGGTGAAATAAAGATTGTCATCTGATGAGACGTGTAGTAGTCATTAGCCGTGGGTCAGAGGTTTTTGAGTAGTGGTCATGGCATGGGCAGATCAACCCCGTGCACACGCTAATCGCTTCATCTCCTTTTGGAGAAACAATAATATTTACACCCTAACTAAATCAGCCGAGAACATCTCTGTTGACTACTGGGGCATGTTTTCACAATAAAACGACTGGAGTTCACATGCGCCTGTCACGCCACTCTGTGCACCCTGTCCACACACGTGTGTTCAATATCAATACGTGCTTGAACTGATAATGAAAATCTTCCGCTTTCTATCTAAATCCTTTCCTGCCTGTATCAATCTTTTTAGACACAAATGAATGTTACGGGACCTGAAGCGTAATGTAAGCACTGGGCAAGGATTGAGTTCTTTATAATATTTATCATTTAAAAATCCAACTTGATTTATGATTAATCTACATATTACATGGGACCTGACTGCTTCTGTAATGTTATAATCCTGCCTATGGAAGAAAAAACATTCAAATCAAAGCTATAAATGTGACATTTTAAAGATAGTTTCTAAGACATTCATTTTTTCCTTCATCTTCTAATTAAAATTATATAGAAATTCCTGCAAAATAAACATTACATGGACATCAGACTTGCTAGCTCTCTATTAAAATACATTAAAAAAAATTTAATAAAGCAAAATTGATTTAAAAAAGCATGTTAATTAAGCAACTATTTATAGCACTTTTTCATCATGTTTTAAGTTGTTGCACAGCAGCTTTACAAAAAAAAAAGAAAAATGAAAAAATAGGAAAAGTTAGCAAGCCAAAAGCAACAAAAGATCCAACAAAAGTAGTTTACAATTAACATCAACATTTATTTTATTATCTTCTAACTTGTCGTATCACACCTAGAGCCAAATAATGGGTATTAAATTACCAATATAACACTAGAGCCACTACGGGTAAATGTTAGCACATTACCATACTGGAGAGGTTTTTTGTATGAGAGAATTAGGAGCATAAAGAAAAGCTCAGGTGTTTCTCTTGCTTGGACTTGTCCTGACTTTTAGATTGACAGAAAGCAAAACAGAGTCAGGTTTCAGCTTCAGAAAAAGAGCATGTGCTCTACAAACAATGTCTGCTTCTCCAAGTGCACATTTCTGTGCTGGGGGTGGCGGGGACGTGCTGAAGCATTGATCAGACTGGAATTTAATATATATATATGGACACTTTTTAATCGTTGTTTGTTTCAGCAGTCTGTGACGACTTGTAGTATTTTTTGAAATCAAAGAAAATAGTTATCACACACAAAAATTTAAAGTTTCACTCTTTCCCTTAAGAACTGAAAGAAAGGAAAACAAAAATATGACACTTTTTTGTCTTATTCCATGATACAGCAATACATTCAAATTATTGCAGTTTCTTTTTGTGCTGTTACACTGTTTAACTGCAGTGACAATTATTCAAGTAGTTGATATATAAGTTGTGATCTTGAGTTGTTTTAAATTAATTCAAGCAGAGCTTATTTCTTTTCTAAGAATATTCAAATGTATAAAGATGTTAGTGATATTGTTGAAAGTTTATTTCTTCATTTGCTTATCATACGGATTACTTCATCTATTGCAGTTCTGAAGTAAACGTTTTTGATAAGATTCTTTTAAAGCAATATTTTTGTAAGCACAGATTTGCTTTCTAGTTAACTTATTAATATTAACTTGTTGTTGGAGCAGTAGAATCTCACAGAATCTGACAGAGGACGATTCGACCCATGCAAACTTTTTTGTCAGATAACTTAAAAATGGAGTTCCTTTGATTGAGGGCTTTTGTTTTCTTTTGCAAAAGTGCTTGTTTGTGGTTTTGGACCAGTTCAACCTGTTCTAGTTTAGAGACAGTACCCTTGAAATAATAGTGCTGCACAACTGAAACCGTTTTGAGCTCAATGCATGATGTTGGGGGTAGATTTTCATAGAATTGGACATCAAAGTAACATTCAGACCATCACGTCTTAACAACTGGAATGATTACAAATTGATGTATACATAATATAAATATGTATACAACAGGCTTAAGAGACATGGCTAAGTATTCACTTAAGACAGTTTGGTAACACTTTACATTGTACTTTAATGTATTAACTAACATGAACAAACCATGAGTAATACATTTGTTACAGTATTTATTAATCTTTGTAAATGTTAGTTAATAGAAATAAAGCATTTAATTGTTCGTTCATGTTAGTTCACAGTGCATTAACTAACGTTAAAAAGATTTTAATAAAGTATTAGTAATTGTTGAAATTAACATTAAAAAAGATTAATAAATGTTGTATAAGTGCAGTTCATTATTAGTTAATGTTAACTAATGTAGTTAACTAATGTTAACTAATGAACCTTATTGTAAAGTGTTACCGACAGTTTGATATATAGGGTGTCTTGAACCAATGGTGATTAATCGTAATTTACATTAATTCAAGGTTTATCTAATAATTCAGTTGCACCCACCTTTAATCTTCACTTTAAAAAAATCCATAGATATTACAGTGTTACTGCCAGCTGGTTGGCAGTAACTTACTGTAGATTTAAATTTGTTATTTACTCGCAACATTTTGTTCAAAGTTAAATGAACATTAAACATTAACAAGTCTTTGTCTTTACAGAGTAAAACTAAAATCAAAACGGCATCAAGCAAAGCATTCTGGGAAACAAAATCTGAAGCAAAAAACTGAAAAAGGTTGATGATGATTTCAGGTTCCCAGAATGCTTTGCATGAGGCTGTTATTGTATAGTTTTATTCTGTAAAGATAAAGACTTGTTAATATTTAATATTTATTTAACTTTGAACAAACTCTTTCCAGTAAATAACATAAATTATAATCTACAGTAAGTTACTGGCAACCAGCTGCAAGTAACACTGTAATTCTACAGGATTTTTTTACAGTGTTTGTTCAGTCTTTAAATCATAATTTCTGGTTCTGTTTTACATTAAACACAAGTTAACTTCATTGCTTTAAAACTTAGATTTAAATTTTAGAGGATTTCAATTAGGAACTAGTCCAGAATGGTAGCCTTTACTCTGAAATCAAAGAAATGCTAAAGAATTTAAAAAAACTTTGTTTTATTTTAATCAAATTTTCAAGGCAATACCAACTAAATAAATTTGTATTCACGTAAAATAAAAATAAATAAATGTGAATAAAACAATTGCACCTGTAAATGACCATTAATATGTTATTTAATCTTTATTTGTGCCCATATATTCCCGAATTTATTTATTTAAAAAATTATTTGCCTCTTGCGGAAGCATTTTTTCTTTTTGCTTGCTTAACCTTTTCTGCCACCATCCATCTTGGTGCTGGTATAACGTCAGTTGAAAGTGAAACTGTGACATTGTTGCTTTATATTTTCACGGATGAATCCATCATGGAGAGCAGTCTTAAGAATCACAGGTTTAATCATACTGATTTGTTAAATCATATCTAAAATTAAACAGTACTCAAAATAAAACCTAGATCAACAAATCCTGAATTAACTCTAAACTTGAATTACATAAAGTCTGTGAACATTGAATCTAATTTGCAGTGAGCTGCGACTTTTGTACACACAAAATGTCCAAATGAAAGATTGCTTTTCTTGCCGAGTCTTGAATGCGGTTCTTGGTCATCAATACACGAGAGAGCGTTCAAATGTCTAAACGTGGCGTTTGTCGTTAAACCGTGATCATTCATCATGCGGGTCAGTTCTAATAAGTGATCTCGTTCCCTCAACAGACTCTACGGCTTCTACAAGGGAATCCTTCCCCCCATTTTGGCCGAGACCCCAAAGAGAGCAGTGAAGGTAACAGGAACCATGTCTGACTCCGAGCTCAAGCTCATCACTTAAAGCATGGGGGCTCTGATCTTTGCAACCTGGCCTGCCGAGTGTAAACATACACACAGACCACATGCGTATGTCCTCAACATACCAGCTCTAGCCAGAAGGATCAAAACCACTCATCTCCCCTCTGTGTTTGTCGTCATGCCACATGTGTTTGCTGTTGAGAACTCCCAATATTGACCTACATGGCCAGATATTGCTACTGGCCTCTCTTTAGTATCATGTATAAACAGTACATATATACACTCGGGAGATTACATGAGCGCTTGCCGTGGCTGATTTAAGGTTGTGTTGGCTTATGGGCGTTTACTGCTAATGTCTTATTTTTTAATTGTGTCTAATCTCAAAAACATGTGGAAGGAGTTTAATATGATTATTCGATTTTGGATTGGTAGACTCAACAGGCTTTAACGGTTTACCTTAACATTGATGATAAATGATATCCGTGAGTCAATTTAATGCTCCACATCTGTTGATCCAAACCTACTCAATAGATAGATACATTATATATTCCCTAACCTCCATCTGTCTTAGCCAATATCTAAAGGCTGCCGAGTTGAGCAAAGCATTAATGTAAAGATAGATATGGTGTCCTCCCTTTAGTGTGTGTGTGTGTGTGTGTGTGTGTGTGTGTGTGTGTGTGTGTGTGTGTGTTTGTGTGTGTGTGTGTGCGAGTGCGTGCGTGTATGTGTGTGTGTTTATGTACTGTATGTATATGTATATGGGTGTATGTATATATATATATATATATATATATATATATATATATATATATATATATATATATATATATATATATATATATATATATATATATATATATATATATATATATATATATATATATATATATATATATATATATATATATATATATATATATATATATATACATATATATATATATATATATATACATATATATATATACATATATATATACATATATATATACATATACATATACATATACATATACATATATATATACATATATATATATACATATATATATATACATATATATATATACATATACATATATATATATATACATATATATATATATATATATATATATATATATATATATATATATATATATATATATACATATATATATATATATATATATATATATATATATATATATATATATATGTATGTATGTATGTATGTATGTATATGAATATATGGGTATTCAGGGTTTACAGCTAACACTCCCCAGATTGCAAATGCAAGTAAAATTGTCTTTGGCAAATAAATAAATACTCTGGCGAATGCTGTATTACCAACTGCAACATAATACATGGTTTATATCAAATCATAAGAACAATACTTAGACCCTCGCTGATGTAAGTACATGATTCAGATTAAAGACATGCATACAGCCAACTACAGAAAGCATCTGTCGTGACTCACGCACGTTACAACAACTTGTAGCCTATAGCAGAAACTTTTCTGAAACTTAATATTGCGACGCATATGTGGGAAATTCATTGTGTTTAGCGACCGAATCTAAAATGGGAGGATTAAAATCGAAGAAGGTCTTTGTAGTATATTCTGCAGTGACATATGCAATAATAATAATATCAATAATAATAATAATAATAATAATATCAATTATTATTATTATTACATATATATTTAATAATATATATATATATTTAAGATTCCGTTTTATGGACAGGGACAAATATTTCTGGCCTTTAGGTTATCTTAATTCAACCACCATTAGCATATGTGGCAAAACATAAATTTTGGATATTGTGTGTATTTATATTTGAGTATTGTTGTGTTGACAGCTCTCATATAGTTCTCATTTACTACAACTGAGTTGTGTTTGCTCAGGGTGTGAGCTGTGCGTGCGTGTGCGTGCGTGCGTGTGTGTGTGTGTGTGTGTGTGTGTGTGTGCATACAGTGGGCTTCAGATGTCTAAGGCCACGTTGAATTTATGGGATTTACTTAATTTAAAAACAAAAGATTTGGAAAATCTTAAACCTGCCAAGTCATGACGTGAAATCAAGTACTATTTTAGATTCTGCACTATATCTGGGTCACTAATCAAATGTATGCAAATTTATGACACTCACCATGCTAACTTATTTGTACAGATGGCTAGATTTACAAGATAATCTTACGAACCCTTTCAAATCATACTCATCAGGTTTTCATCACTAACCTTGTGGTGTCCATGCCAGCTGAGGTACATGCTGGCATTTAAAGGGGACATATCATGAAAATCTGACTTTTTCCATGTTTAAGTGCTAGAATTGGGTCCCCGGTGCTTCTATCAACCTAGAAAATTTGAAAAAGATCAACCCAGTAAACCAATTGGTAAACCATTCTCTGCAAGCATGTGAAAAATAGGTTATTGAAATTTGGCTTCCCTTGTGATGTCAGAAGGGGATAATACCGCCCTTTAATCTGCACTATCCAACCACGGCACTGCCATTTAGTGCAGAGATCAACTCATTTGCATGGTATTTTGAGCTAGAACTTCACATATGTACTCTGGGGACACCTCTTTTAAAAAGTCTTGTGAAGTGTCCCCTTTAAGCTTATCATTTGACCTTACCAAGTCAATATTAACACTAAATGTTCTTTACATTATGATTTTATGTAGGAGCCAGTAAAAAATGGCATTAGCTGGGGTTTCACAGGCACAGGTCACATATAGAGGCCTCCTCACTACTGCTATCACACTGTTGGATCCAATGTGTATACAGTCTGGTCTGAAAACATGTGTTTACAGTTTGTCTTGTTTTTACAGTTCTTCACCTTCGAGCAGTACAAGAAGCTCTTGAGTTTTACTCCGTTATCACCAGGCATGGTGAGTCATCTGATACTAGCTAGATGCATACACAGAGTCATAGATATCATGCACATAATCACTTTCACAGTCGAACGCGGCACTCTCCTCATTACACGGCATACAGGAACTAGGTGTAATCGAGACAAACGCTGCTCGGCGAAGCGTGTGAGACATAGCCCATTACTTTGACAGCGTTCTATCAGCGTGCAGCAAGCTTGACGGATGTCCTCTGACAGATGACACGTCGAGCATCCACAGCCTTTTTGTGCAACCAGAAGCAGAGGAATATTCACCCAATCAATCAATCCCTCCTGTCTCCGCCCACCTTAACTAGACATGTCAATCTGTGCCATGCCCGGGGCATTGGACAGAGTGATGTATGGAGCGTGTGAGGCCGGAAGGTTGAATGAGATCATGTACCTGGGAATTAACGAATTAAAGACTGTGATTAAGCCGTCCCCCCGCCTCCCTCCGAAGCAGATATGATCGATGAAGATGTGCAGTAATAGGACAAATAAAAAATGAAAGAGTATAAGTAAGCTTTGTAAATACGCTTGCAGGCCCGTTCGAGAAGATTTCACTGTTTAAACTGGAACAATCCAGCATGGAGTAATGAGACTCGCACGCTGTCTTCCAGCATATTCACAAGCTTTTATACACCGGCTGAGCATACACACGCATAAAAGGCAATCGGGAGCGCAAGTTTTTCGGAGGGTTTTAGTCGAATGCGTGGGTGTGTGCTAACCCCAGCTCACCTTATGCAAACATACTCAAAGATCTCCTTTTGTCACCCATCAAGTAGGCCTGAATCCTGCTGACATGTATGTCAAGTGCTTGGAATAGGCATCACAAATCATAGGAGAGATGCCAACCACGCGCTTTAGTCAGTCGATGAAAACTTAAACTCCGGCGCTGATATGTTGGTTTTGAAAAATTGTACCCGGTTACAAAGTACAGTTTAGCTCCTGTTGCGACATACAAAGTGATTCATCTTTGTCTCGGGCCATTCTGTCTGAGCCGGATCATCCATCTTTGATTCCTGTCTGCGTTTCCTTTCTATACCCTCCAAATGATTGACACTCGCAGTTTCAATTATTTGCGAATTGCAGTCGAGCTTTCCGTCTGGCCAAACACGTTTCTCAAAGGAAAAGCGTCACAGACGCATTGTTCCTCGGCTTATGGGATTTGTGTGACATACCTTCAATGTCGAGTGGTCGTGTAAGAAATAAAATCTGTTCTGAATTAAACACAAAATGGTTTCTTTATTGTCTTTGTCTATTGTTTTAATAGAAACTTTCTGTCTTTCTCGTTGTCATGTGGCGTCACGTTCCCTCGTAATGTAATTCTGTCTGCCTCGATGTGCTAGGCTCTCTCTGTGGCTGGCCTGGGGTCAGGACTAACCGAGGCACTGGTTGTAAATCCATTTGAAGTAGTGAAAGTGAGCCTACAGGCCAACAGGGATTCGTTCAAAGTGGTAAGAGACTGCAGCTGTTTAATTGTCATCTTGATTTTGAAAGCTTGTTTGTGCCTTTGTCATATCACAAAATGTCTTTCTCATTTTTAGATTTTATAGCTCTCTTCATTTTTTTTTCATGCAGCAACCCTCTACATTTGCTCAAGCTCGAAGTATTATAAACGCAGATGGCTTTGGACTCCGTGGGCTTAATAAGGGCCTCACCTCCACTCTGGGGCGACACGGTGTCTTCAACATGATATATTTCGGTTTCTACTTTAATGTTAAAGACGCAATCCCTGCCAGTCAGGTAAACATACAAGGGAAACTTTGTTTTTGTGTTTCTCTCAGAGGTGGCTAGTGACTGCTCATCAGAGGGGCACAAATTCAAAATAAGTCAGAGTGTCATGTGTGTTGCTTGTGTTTTCAATATATGTGCGTCATGTGAACCATGTGCATTACTTGTTTTGTTTAAAATAGGTGCCTGCTGCACATGCGTCAAAACCGTTTATGATAAAAGAGACGTTCACGTTCACAAAATACATGCAAGACACTCCCTTAACAGTAAACTCTGATTACTAGGGATGTAATGATTAATCGTGCAAATGCGCGTTTTTGCAATGAATTACGGTGAAATCCCGGCACATCCGAACGCCAGGGGGCGCTCTAATGCAGAAACTCCCTTTGTGCCACAGAAAAACAAACGCTATTCTAGGAAATGTCTACAGGAATATTTATATTGCTGTTCTTCAAATTGTTTCAGGTATTTTCATGATAATAAAGAATATTTTGAATAGTTTTTATTTAACAAGTCTTTTTTAAATGCACGTTATAAACGACTCCGACTCATAATGATTTTCGATTGATAAGGACTTCCTACTGACCAAATGCCGTATTACACGCACAAGCTGTGCATGAAACAAAGAATCGCAGCCTTGCGATTCAAAATCGATTTCAGACCCATTTTTAATGGGACACGCGATTTAATCATTACATCCCTACTGATTACGTATGAGATTATGCGAGTATCTGGCAAACGCGAGCGTCTCTTTTATCATAAACCCTTTAGACGCGTCTGCAGCAGGCACTTATTTTGACAAGACACGTGATCCACATAGGATTGCTCGACGCGCAGAACACATATTTTTAAATTACGAACAACACACATGACGGGCTACATACATAATGTGACGAACTTTGCAACGAGCGCCCTCGAAAAAAGAAGTCACCGGCCGCCACTGGTTTCTCTTATACTTGTAAGAAATAATTCATACAGCCCTGCATTTACCTGCATTTATTTATTTAGTATGTAAAATATAGCATATGTACAGATGTTCAATTGGTGTAAACCATGTGCATCACGTGTTTTGTCAAAATAAGTGCGATAAAAAAATGTATGATAAAAGACACTCCTTTAACAGTAAACTCTGATTACGCATGAGATTATGCGAGTATCTTGCAAAAGCCCTTTAGACGCGTCTGCAGCAGGCACTTATTTTGACAAGACATGTGATGCACATGCACATAGGATCGCTTGATACACATATTTTGAAATTACGAACCACACACATGATGGGCTACATACATGTTGTAACAAACTTCGCATCGAGCGCCCTCGAAAAAAGAAGTCACCGGACGCCACTAGTTTCTCTTATACTTGTAAGAAATAATTCATACAGCCCTGTATTTACCTGTATTTATTTCTTTAGTATGTAAAATATAGTATATGTCAACACCTGTACAGATGTTCAATTGATGTAATAATGGCCATTTTGTATAATGTTTTCATGTGGAATGTCATGTAAATCTCGAGCTAATATATTGCCATAATATATATTATTATAGTGATGACAGAATTAGCTTTGAGGATCAGTTAAGCACATTCAAAGAGAGAGGGAGAGAGAGAGAGAGAGAGAGGGAGAGAGAGGAGCTGCTAAGATAAACCTCGCTAATACCTTCCCTGTTTGCTCTCCATCACATCCTCAAAGGTTCAGATTACACATCCGGCAGGGCTCAACTCCCAAACAAAAGTTAATTTTGTTTAATGGAAACGTTACCATACGCCTGCTCCACATGTATAAAGCGGAGCATTAGATTTACTCAAATGAACTAATTGGAAGCAGACTGAGGTATTTGTTGGGGGGAGAATTACAGTTGAAGTCCTACCGAAATTGCCATTCCTCCTTCATCTGGTGCTAAGATCATCATTGCCCAAGAACATCAAACCTCCAGTGATCAATCACGTGAAAGGCCAGAGCTGACCGAGCTTGATTTGACTGTCCGTTTTGGGGGGAGAGCTTGTCTTTGCGGTTTTAGGTGGAGCATCTCATTTTCTCCAGTGTTTTCAAAGCAGCCGTCATTTTATGGGGATTAAAATCCATCTTCATCTTAATGAACCAATGATGCTTCTCCATTGGTAACAAGTCATTAATCTTCAAATACCCCATTTTTGTCTTGGGCGCACTTCTCTACTGTAGTGGTGTTAAAAAGAGCATTTGGTATGCCAAAAGTCTATGAGCTTTGCAGAACACTGTTATAATATAACAAAATACTGCGACGTTCAGGTTTAGCTGTTGATGTTGCATGTCATTCAGGGTGTCCATTGCTCTCAGTGAGGCATCAGTCATTTGTAAAAAATATCCTGGCCAATTAGATTTCAGAGCAGCGCCGGTTCGGGCTTCTTTTTGTACAGTAATACCCCAGTGTCGAGTCGCAGTCCAATTACCCAAATTGCCCCCATATGCCTCCCAGTCTGCCTGCATGAACTCTGTTTATAAATCCTCTCCCGAAGTTTGCCCTCTGTCATGTGACCCGGTTCAGCCAATTGTTGAGCATTGCTCTTCTCATGAAACGCTAATCCGTACCTCGCTACCATAAAATGATTGTAGCTTTAATTCTAGCTTTGTAATCTTATCCCCCTCACTCGGAGTCTCCTTTACCTCCCTCTCTCTCGCTTTCTTATCTTCATTTCCATATTTCTCCATGTTTGCTTATTTATCATCTTCAGTTGTGTTATCTTTTGACAGTTCTGGATCTGTCGTTTAATAGTTTATAAGGGATAACATACAATCAATCTGAGTTAAAAAAAAAAAATTGTCCTGGGCAAAGATTAATAGCGATTAATTGCATACAAAATAAAAGTGATTTTTTTTTGCAAAAGATAGGAGTGTGTGATGTGTATTATTATGTATATATAAATGCACACAAACACATTCATGTATGTATTTAAGAAACATTTACGTGTGCGTGTGCGTGTGTGTGTGTGTGTGTGTGTGTGTGTGTGTGTGTGTGTGTGTGTGTGTGTGTGTGTGTGTGTGTGTGTGTGTGTGTGTGTGTGTGTGTGTGTGTGTTTATTTATTTATTTACAAAAATGGATATATAAATAAAAAATGTTCTGAAATGTATACATGTGTCTGTGCTTAAATATACATAATTATTACACACAGCACAGACACATATATTATGCAAAATTGCACTTTTATTTTGTATGCGCAGCATACTTTGCCCAGCACTAATTTTTCTATATTTTAACAATTGTGTATTTTGTATATGTTCAGCAAGCATTAAAGTATTGTGTGGGTTGGTGACTGATGGTTTCATAAACAAACTCACAAGTTAACTCCCATTTTATGTATTATTTCTCCCTCTCCCTTTCTCTCAGGACCCTCGACTCGAGTTCATGAGGAAGTTTGCTATCGGTTTAGTTTCGGGTACCGTGTCGTCCTGCGTGAACATTCCGTTTGATGTAGCTAAAAGTCGTATCCAGGGTCCACAGCCTGTTCCGGGGCAGATCAAATACCGCACTTGCTTTCAGACCATGAGCGTTGTGTACCGTGAGGAGGGGTAAGTGCAGGGTCTACACCATACCATAACAGCTACAAGTGTCAAAATAAAACTCGACAAGAGGTTCACCTACAAGAAAAGTGACATAACATTTGATGTTTACACTTTACCCATGGGGGACAAGAGGGCAGGTTTTGACAACCAACATTTTAAAGCTTCTTAATCCCTGGTAATTATATTGTCTCCTGTTAGGAAGTATTTCATGTAGGAATTAAACAAAACAAACAAAGCAATACTAGCTCGGTTTTTACTACTTCTTTTGTGCAGATATAAACTTCATTTTTATTGATACCGGATCTGGATCCACGTGGGGGATATTTTGATATTCGCTTAATGTATTTCTTTGAGGAACATGGTTTCTGTGGTTCTGTTAATAGCAACATTTACCAACACTTTAATTATGACCAATTGGAAACCTTTTTCTCAAACGGGAATTTCAATGAGGTTGTGACATTCCTGGCTGGTGATCTAGTATGTTTCATGCACGCGTGCAATAATGTAAACATTGTTGATTTTAAAGCAGTGTTAAATTTTGAGAATATTTTATCATGTAATTTATTTATTTAAGTCCATTTGGCTCTGATATAAAATGGCATATCATAGTACATTTTAGTTCATTAATACATTTAACAGAGGGTTTTACCTGAATGCCCCACGTACAACATTCAATCTAAAAATGTTTTTCTGCAACCCATAACATTTGTGTTGCTGGTGCAATGCTCTACCCAGTTGAGCTAGAGGAACATTAGCTGCGTTTCCATTAGAGATTTATGCAAAACTTATGCGATATTTTCTAAATTTTAATAAATAAACTTTTGTGAAATGACACCGTTTCCACTAACTGATGATCAGTGTTGGGGAAAGTTACTTTTAAAAGTAGTGCAGTACAATATTAAGTTACTCCCCAAAAAAGTAACTAATTGCGTTACTTAGTTACTTTTTCATGGAAAGTAATCCTTACGTTACTTTTAAGTTACTTTTTCTTACTTGGCTGAGGCTTGATCTCTTTCAGGCCTTGCAGGTGTTTTTATGATCGCAAATATGTTAAGCTCTGGCCTGCCATCTCCGTTTCTGACTCAAACTGTTCCCGCTCCGGTGCACAGATTGCTAATTCTACGTAAATATG
This sequence comes from Misgurnus anguillicaudatus, assembly GCF_027580225.2. Taxonomy (NCBI): domain Eukaryota; kingdom Metazoa; phylum Chordata; class Actinopteri; order Cypriniformes; family Cobitidae; genus Misgurnus; species Misgurnus anguillicaudatus. The sequence continues at coordinate 3,144,550 of NW_027395278.1, forward strand.
TTCAGTGTAATTCAGTAAATTATTTTATTTTTAAATGTAATTAATTAAATTGAAAGTAACTCGCATTACTTTTTAAAAAAAGTAACTCAAATATTAATGTGTACATTTCTAAAGTAATCCGTTACTTCAGAAAAGTAATATTATTACATAATGCGCGTTACTTGAAATGCGGTACCCCCAACACTGCTGATGATATGCAACTAAAACAGTTTTTCTCTTGTGATAAGTCATTCGAAACATCACATCGACTGATGTTGGTAGGTTTACTAATATCTCATCCACCGCACTAGCCATTATTTTTAACAGAAGGAGAAGTAGGAGTATTATCCAAACATTAATGCCAAGGAAGCACCTTATACTTAGGAGTGGCAAGGTATGAGGTGTTTCTTGGAGGTAATAGTACGTTATTTTAAGTTAAAAGAGATGTAGGAGTGTTATCCAAACATTATTGGCGAGGAAACCCTCTTATACTTGGTAGCAGACAAGTATGATGTGTTTCTGGGAGGTTTTAGAAATACACCTTTTCCAAATTGCCTGAAAAACCACCTCATGCTAGTGCATGTGATATATTGGAGTTTTTGCGATATTGATGTGTTCCCATTGGCCGTATTTTAAATTCGCAATTTGCGCAATTTGAAATGTAATGGAAACGCAGCTATTAGTAGTAGTAATATTGATAATATTGGGCAAAATAAAAATAATAAAACTTGTAATTGTAAACAAGTAATTGTACTGTAACTTAAAACAAACTATGACCAACTATGAAGACTTTGAACAAAACATTTAAACATTAATTTCAACTCATGAAAACATTAGCTTCTGAAACAATAGCATGTTATAGGTGTACCAAAGTATAAGTATTACTTTGTGATGAATTTACTTTCAGAAGCATTATTAGCGTGTTATTTTCATCAATGTTTTAATTACAGACTATTATATATGTTTTGCATCTCATATCATTTGATCAGATCAAAAATATGAGTTGTTGTTGAACGCAGACTCTAATATTCCCTATAGCCTCCCTCTCTCTATTTAAATTGACAGGCCTCATGGGAAGCTGTAAGAGAGAATCAGAAGTTTTACAACTCTTTGGGGTCTTGATTGGCTGCATTCGCTCTGTACAAAGAGAGCGGCGACTCGTTTGTTATTAGGGGCAGGGAACTAAGGCCTGATCTTAGGTTAGAGGGAGAGACACTGAAGCTGTTTTAGGTTTAGGGGTGCCGTGAGGGTCCCCCATCCTGTCCAGGCCTCTAACACGACACAGTCCTGACTAATTAGTGGTCCCTATGGGAGACGTTGTTAAGCAGGTCCTAACGAGACGCACGGCACTCAGCGGCTTCATCTAATCAGACAGCGGGGCATAAAGGAAGTGGCTCAAGCCTTATTAACACCAGCAGAAGCAGAGGACACGAGCCGCGACAGGCCAGATATCAGCTTGAATGCATTAGGGCAGGTACGCAACAAGGCTAGCTATTAGGCCCTATACCTGTTTCAGCATCACACCCTGAGAGGGAGAGAGAAAAAGAGAAAATTTAGTACCGTAAAGGAATAAATCACCCACTTTAAAACATTTTGTCACTATTTACAACCCTATGTGACTTTTTATCTTCTTTGGAACACAGAAGGAATAATGTTTACACCAAACTTTCAAGGCAAAAAGGCCAAAAATGGTGCGAAAGAATCAGTCTAGTTAACTCATAAACAGATGTATTTTCTGAACATTGATCGCAAGACACATGTACCAGTAGTGATTAGTGGTATGGTGTTATTGACAACTAATTTCTTTATTTATATATTTCTTCTATTTATTTTTAAACAGATATCTTGCTTTATACAAAGGACTGATTCCCAAGATAATGAGACTTGGACCAGGTAAGATACGTGCAAAATCTTATTACACTGACATAAATTATGACTAATAAAAGGAAGTAAACTGATTGAGATGTGTACTTTCTGATTCAGGAGGTGCAGTCATGCTGCTTGTTTATGAATATGTGTCTGCGTGGCTACAGAAGAACTGGTGATGGTCTTCACATCACTGTCAGTAGTTCCCCAAGGGTCTGTACTCAACCCTCCCCACGTTTTATGTAAAACACATAACCCTTCCCCAATAATCACATCATCTTTCAGATTTCAACATCAGTTACATTTCCGCCGACATGTGACAATATCCACTGCGGTTTTCTCACTTAACATCAATTTTCAGTGGCGTTCAGGCATGAATAATTATGTAGACTTTCCACCACTGTCGCTTTTCAACAGCACAATCGCCTTCCTGGATCTGTTACGTTTCATGTTTATATTTGACAGAACCAAGAGATATTTCAGAGCTACCCGTCCACATGCCTTCATACTTAACAGCAACACTCCACACCCAAACGGATTACATTTACCAACACAAAATAGAGGAAAAAGATTCACCATGTTGTTTTTAACATAAACCCATGGCTTTATTTCTCATTTCCTTTCAAACACAGTAAATTAAGGGACGCATTTACAGTATGTTTAGATAGACACTTTACTGTCTACTTCACTTCACTTAGACTTTTACTGTATTAAATGGGTAAAAAAACGTTCATTGGTAAGACTGGAGTATCTGATATGCTTGATGTCTCACAACAATAGATTTAAGCTACCCAGTCTCACAAGGTTTCGTGATAGTCACATATTTTTTTATTCTTTTTTCGTGATATTATCACGAATTTCCGCGTTTTTTCGTGATCGTATAACAAATTCCTGTTTTCGTGTGATTATCACGTATTGGTTACTCAACTGCTTTATTATCACGAATTTCCGTGTTTTTTCGTGATCGTATAACGAATTCCTGTTTTCATGTGATTGTCACATATTTGTTACTCAACTGCTTTATTATCACGAATTTCCGTGTTTTTTCATGATCGTATAGCGAATTCCTGTTTTCGTGTGATTATCACGTATTTGTTACTCAACTGCTTTATTATCACGAATTTCCGTGTTTTTTCGTGATCGTATACGAATTCCTGTTTTCGTGTGATTATCACGTATTGGTTACTCAACTGCTTTTTTCTATTTATAAACCATTGTCGCTTCGGTTTAGGGTTAGATTTGGTGCTTGCATTAGAATGTCACTTTACACATTGGTTTATACTATTTTTCTGATTTAATTTTTATATGTCGCCTGGCGTTAGGATTAGAGTTGGGTTTAAGTAGGGATGTCATTGTATGTAAATCTAACCCTAAACCAAAGCGACAATGGTAAGAAAATAGGACAAAACAGTTGAGTATCCAATACGTGATAATCACACGAAAACAGGAATTCGCTATACGATCACGAAAAAACGCTGAAATTCGTGATAATATCACGAAAAAAGAATAAAAGAAATTACGTTACTATATAACGAAATTTCGTGAGACTGGGCTGGATTTAACACTTCCGTTTAGTCTGAAATTATTTATTGATTTATAAATTTCACTTAAATATTTAAGTTTAATCAACTTGGCTTAACTAGTCATTGTACTGACTAGTGATGAGTTGCTGTAAGTTATAAAATAAAGTTGACATAACTAATTTAGCAAATTCAAATTGAATTTTGAATGATAGTTGAATGACTCCTAGTTGATTAAACTTAAAAATGTAAGTGCACATTTTTTTTTTACAGTGTATAAGCTAAAGAGGTAAGAGTTAGCTATACAGTTTAGGCTATTAACCGTTATATATTAGCCGAGAAAGCTTGGCTTTTTAAATTTTGGGATTTCAACATAATTTTGCCAAATAAAGACACAATGACAGTAAACCGACAAATTTTAAGTATTCTCTTTGCAAAAATAATTTACATTTATTAATGAAACCGTTTACTTATCAATAGTATTTTCCTAATGTCATGTAACAGTTGTTTTTTGCTAATAAATGATCCTGAACTGTGATCCATCAATGAAATTGTTTGTACATGCCTTTGGAAATAAAACCAGCTCACTGTCAGAACACAATTTAAATGTTGCAGTTGTTTACCATATTAATGATCCGAATTCTGAGGGTTGAGCTTGATTTAACCATTAGTTAATTTTTATTCTTTATTCTTTTAACAGTAATAAATTACACTGGGGCGGACAACCTCTAAGGTTTTTCTCCGTAATAATGGTTTATCGCCGTTGATAATTAATCACCGAACTTGTTTTATAAAATTCATTTTTTACCATCTTGTGGTAAATAATGAAGTCAGTCATTGCTCCCCAAGCCAAAGCTCTCACTCTCTCACTCATCCGCTCTAGCCTGCAGGGTAAGTCAACATAGCTCAGCACAACTTGAAATAACAAAACTGAAAAATGCTAATTTAATCTAAACAATCAGGAATCCCTCTCTATGCTCTCATAATAAAAATATGAACACTCAGTGCTGTGGCCTTTCCGTAATGTCCGCTTACTTTTTTATTATTCAGGGGTTAAAGACAACTCGTTAGATGAGTTAAAACAATATGGCAGTCATCCTATGCATTCCACCCTGACCAGTTTACATTTCTTTACTCGCACATTCCCATCACTCTCTTCAAAGGTCATGTTTTATCTCAGTCCATTGACAAAAATTGACGGTTGAAAGTCACCAATGGCAACAATGCAACTGAAGTTTTTTGTACTTGCACTAGACAGTGCAGGAGTTTGTCGTACCCGTGTTACGCACAGAGGGTGAGACTGTTTAGCCAGTTTGTTTAGTCCTGGAATCCTGCACGAGTGTCAGTCAGGGTTGTCATAGCGCCTTTGCCTCTCATCCTCCCCTTCAGCCCTTGATTGGTCGTACACCGACAATCCTTTCAACAGCTTATGAATATTTCAATCAGCAAAGACCTCACCAGACACATTTTCAGACTGTATTGTATTGCTTTCCGCTAAACGTTTGAAAGGCTTCTTTCATGTCACGTGAAGCATTATATTAGACAATTAACTATTAGGTTTGTTTTGTAATCTCATGAACCATCCTCTTATTTGCAGGCTTGCATTTGATGTTTGAGTCTGGCCTTGAATGTAAATGGTGAGACTTTGCCTAGGGGGCTTGTCATGTGTGCACCCTGTAATTTTCAGTTTACGATAAGCAGGCGATACGACGGTCGTCTTGGACTCGTACGGAAACCTAGAGCGTTGGTGCCGCTTTTACTGTATGGAAATTAGTGCTTAGTGATGCGTGAATTTCATTTAATAGCCTTGATTTGTTGAGCAAAGGCGTCCAATAAGAAAGGTTACCAAAATAAAGCGAGTATTATTATTTGATTGGTCATGTGATTCCAATGTGTTGGCCCCCAACTGGTTTAACGTAAAATAAAACATGCTACTGATGTAACTAGAGTTTTCATTTGTATGCCATAATTTTAATCATAATTTTCGAAGAGTACTACTATATGTGTCAAACTTTATTAATGAGAAGAAAATGGCAAGAGTTCAGCTTTGTGTGTTCAAAACATACCGTTCCAAAACACCAGGGAAAACAGTCTGCTTATGGTCAACCGCCTTTAAAATCAAGCTAGCACCTTGGCCCGGTCCACCCGCAGCCCCTGTGCAGTGTTACCGAGCTCCACGCTCCTGTCTTCAGCCTGATTGCACGCAGTCAGCTAAAGATAACCATGTGACATTTGACTTGACTTTCCATAGGAATTAATTCTAAACAGATGTGTGTGCGTGAGCAAGTGTGTTTTCACTTTCCTCTCCGTTTCAATGGTGGCTTTAAGATTAAGGTGTTTGTAATGTTTCCTCCTGTCATAACTTTACATGCGTGCCGTGCCGCCTTGAGAAAATATACTTGCTTCATGTTGGTTTGCAAATTTTCCATGCAGATCAAAGTGCTGGGGTGTTAAAGTAGATTAATTTCCGTCTTTTGCACCTTTTTTTAGGCTGTTCCCACAAACACCATTTTTAATTTTTTTTAATGCAACACTTCTCCCTCAAACATCTTATTAGGATGGACCATAGACTGTGTTAATCAAGCAAATAATATAGGATGTCGAAAACGAGTCCTCGAACAGGCCGATTTTTAACTCGAACGTTCGAAGGCCAACGACTTTTTCTCTTCGGTGTGTTTGTCTTTGTTTTACCTTTCTTGACCCTGTATTAAATGCATGGCCGTGATATGCACGTCCAGTAAATGCATTTGTATTGACTGCGAAGCCAACGTCCGTATCAATGCTGTCAGCTCATAGGTAAATGGCATTCAAAGCTCTTCATTTGAATAGAATAGGGTCTGGGGAGTCTGTGCGGTGGATTTTGACGTGCAATGCACTCTATGTGGGGAGGTTTTCTGTCCGCCTTTTTTTTGGTGGTTTATATGTGCTCAAAACAGCACCTCGATCCCGAAAGCAACGGTCCGTGACCACGGGGTTGGGGTGAAAGTGCTTTCCAAGTCAAATCAGCTGCAGTGCCAGACGGACTGTTTGCACTGCTACATGTGGGGACACTGAGTATATCGTAACATTTTGCCGCAGATGTGTGTTTTTGCGTACTAGTTGGAATCGTGCATGTACAGGTGTCCTGTTGAATTTGCAACATGGTGTTTGCCTTATTTTAGTTTTAGCACACCACAGAAAGAAGGTAGGGAGTGTTCAGTTGCTAAGCTTTGCCCTAATGTGACATGCAGCACACAGTGATTCAGGCTTTTCTTTTCTATCTTAAGCTTATCTTTCACACATCAGCTCTTGTTTTAGGCAATGCTCAATGCCGGGAGCCTTTAGGAATGTGCGTGCTTTCGACCCCACCTGAGGGAACAGGCTTACAGTGGTGGATGTGTTTGTATGTTATGCTACGGCACACTTGTTTGTGCGTTTTCCCCAGCCTGGTACAGTACATTCAAGTAAGAAAAATCAAAACTTGATTGCAATTAATCAAAAGCAAAAAAAGTTTTTAGTTTCCATTACGAAAGATAACATGAAATGAAAATACAGTTTAGCTTGTTCTAAGTCTTTGTAATGGCAGAGACTTTTAATAATACGCAGATGTTTGACAAAGGTCAAGGGGGGCAACAATACAAAAAATATATATTTTTGTATATTTTCTGCTATATTAATAAATATATGAAGAGTTTCGTTGCAAAACGAGATAACCACCGTTTTTTTATTGTTCAGAAATCTTGTTTTTTGGTTGTGCATTCCAATTAATTTCAATGCAACTGCAGTTGGTTTGTTTTGATTTAAACCTTTATAACTTAAAAAATACAGCTAAGTAGCACCATAAAACAAAATAATAACATGATAACATAATAATAAACATGTTTTGACAAAAATTTAAAAAAATTGATTTATCTCGTTTTGCAACTAAACTCTTCATATAATAACTAATTTAAAATAAGATTATTTTTTTAATGTAACAAAAATTACCATATTTGATTTAATATTTTTTTCATACGGATAATATTTATGATGAAATAAACTTTAGATGTATATTTTTTATGGATGCACGATATATCGGCCAACATATCGTTATCGGCCGATAACTGCTTATTTTTAATATTATCGGTTATCGGTCTGATAGCAAAATTAGGCCGATAAATGAAAGCCGATAAATGATGTATTATTTTGGTTTGTTGAACCACTTCACTTGCTCATTGCTGGCCATGTGGAGTTTTGATTGGTGCTTTCTGTGACATAGCACGAAGATGTCACGTGTTGCGGGCTTAAGAAGAGTATGCTAGTCTTGCGCAAAGACAAGATGTCCGCGGTCTGGGAGTTTTTCATTGTGAAAATAATATGAATATTTATCGGCCTATATATATATATATATATATATATATATATATATATATATATATATATATATATATATATATATCGGTTATCGGCCCCCAAATATAAAGAGTTATCGGTATCGGCCAAAATTTCCATATCGGTGCGTCCCTAATATTTTTATATAAGTGGAGGCAGTGATATTTATAAGACTTCTATGGAATTATCATTAACCAACATTTAATCAGTTTTGGTTAAAAAAAGATTAAAAATAAATAAATAAAAGGAAACTATACTGCACAGGGGTTTTACACGTCTCTTTTAATAAGATACATTCAATTTCATTGTGCAATGTCTGGAAGTGTGCAGCTTCACTGATCATTAATGTTGCATGAATGAGTGCTCCTGCTGTCAGAATGTGCAACAATGTCCCACATGGTGCCTCTTCTCTGCCCGTGTCCGTGTCAGTTGCACTTCATTCAACGTACCTTACAGTCTAATAAATAAACATAATAACTTTTCCCAAGAGCTCTGGCATACGTTATTAGTGAAGTGAAACTGTATCCAAAAAGACAAATAGGTGATTTTTATCAAAAATGTTTAAAAAAAAAAAAAAGAAACAAAGCAGAACATCTAAACATTAGCACTTTATAACACCCTGAAAAACATTTAAATGCAAACTGGTCGGTCGTTTTACATGAGATTGCTTATTCAATCATTTTCTTGAAAACATAAAATATATATTCACAGAGAGAAGCACCGCAATTTATCTCAGACTAGTGATGAAGCAAGTTCATGAGGAATGCCCACCACAATCAGACAATATTCACTGCACACTATCAAGCACCTGAAGATGTTTTTTTTTTTAGTAAATCCTTGGTTCGGATCGGACAGATAGGCCTTTGCATATTCTGACTCTTGCTCTCTTTGTGGGAGATGCTGATTTGGAGCAGGAGAACGTGGGCATTTTTAAAATAGTACATGGCTCATCTGACAAGTCTTTCATAAATATAGTAAAGGCATAACATTAGTACATCCAGAGAGAGTCGGTCTGGAAAAGTCTGTGCTGCCGTGTGTCACCCGATCTCTCTCTCTTTTCCGTTCTTTCACTTTCTGTCTCTGACCCCCCCTCCTTCGAAAGTCAAAGGGCGGAGGCGGTTACGGGATGGACAGAGTCTCGCGTGGCAGCCATGCTCTTGAAGGCCAATGGGGCGGTAATGTCACAGCTGTGGGGAGAGAGAGCACTGCCACTGGTGGGCGGCTGCCATGTGGGGCCGGTCACATAGGCCGACGTGGTGCCGCTGTACCCCATGTAGGGTGACACTTGGGTGGGAGGGTGGTAAGGATGGATGCTGGGAGCTGTGACATAACTGTTCACTGTGGGCAATCCATTCGGCGTCTGAAAATAAAGAGAAATGAGAATATAACTTGTGCAGAATAGATAAATCACACATGGCCATAGGGATGAACATAAAGTTGTCAGGGTAGCAAGGGTAAAAAAGCGAGATGAAGGACTTTTTTGACCAGAAAACAGAACCTGTAGAGAAAAAGCTATTTCAAAAGAAATGCACCAGCAGGAACGCCTGTATCCTTTTGGCAGAATGTCAATATCCGCTCAGGACAAGAGGAATTCACCAAGCTTTTTTAACATAAATGAAAAAAATGAAGCAGGGTGGTCTCTGACTACTGTAAATCTTTTCCACAGATGAAATCCCTTTTGTTCCAGAGTTTAGGATTTGGCCATGATCATTATTTTTCTTGATTGTTGACCCTTAGCCCTTGGTTAACATATATATATATATTTTGCATACAATATATATAAATAAATGTATTAATCAATATGGAATATATATATAATAAAATATATATTATATTATATGAATACTATATAATAAACTTTTCTAATACATTCAAATAAATAGTAGAAAACAATACATTTCTCTAAAAATCTGTATCTGATTGTTGTGTCATTCAGCAACTAATGAAACACATTTACACAGTAAAAAAAAATGATCTCAGGGATAAACAGCAGAGGTGTGAGGTCAAATCTCATGCATAATGAACAAAAACTTTAAAAACGTCCATTTATGTGGATCACTAATGTAAAACTGGCAGGAGTTTAAATAATTTGACAATATTGTAATCTCTTTATCCTCATTTAGTTACCAGCCAGAATAGGCCTCTAGATTTTTTAAATATAGACCATCAATATTGCTTTAAGTTCTGTTAGTTTCGCTTAGTACATCAGTTCAGTTATTATACTCAGATCATTGTTAGTGTGATAATTACCAATAAGGATCTTAAACACCCCTATGCTAGGAAGAGGCATTTGTCTTTAAAAAAAAATGGTACAATAATCTAATATTTGAAATTTTTTTGTCATTACATTGAATTAACAATAAAATCAATTTTAAAATATCCATAGGAACAACCAATGTGTTGGTAACACAAACAGAATTGACAAGGACAGGCAAGCAAAAACACTCGAGAGACGGCCTGTATAACAAAATACAGCGAAATCGTATGAACTCTATTGTTTTTAATTATTCATTAATTCCACGAAAACGTTATTATAATTAGTATAATAAATCGGTGTTGTTGCCTTCCTACGTCATCGCACTATGTCCTGAAAAATCAATTCATAAAATGAATACACAAAAGCTCAGAGGTCAGCAAATGGTTGAATATTCTATTTTTATTTACTTCGGAGAAAAACTTTTTTTTTTCAGAAATAAAACTGCAATATGTTCAATATTTAATTTATAAATACAACAATATGAACCTTAAATTACTGTTCAACACTGTGAAAAGTATTCAATGTATGTGATAGATACGTAATGCAAGCTATAATTCAGTTAGGAGAGATCCATACGTAAATACCTAACATAGACTTTGTGTTGTTCACGTTCGGTAATCAAACATTTGTTAATGCATCGCTCTTTGGTATACGAACAACGGCATTAAACCACAATAATTCATCTATGTTCTGTCCTCAGTTATTGCATAATCCAGTCTGACTCATATATGATCATTTATCTAAGATGACAGACGCAAACATTCAGCAGTCAATGCTATTCATTGTATTTCTAAAGGTTACAATCTCCATTTCTTAAGTTAGCGTAGCTTGCTTAGTTTTTGAGTATCCGTCAGTACATGCATAAAAGCCATGTTTCGGCATCGGTAATAAAGATTTATTCCATCGTTTTTCACGATGCATAAACTTCTAAGACCCCACAATACGTGATTAGTCAATCTGTTTGTTGCTGCCCAGCGGCGCGCAAATAAATAATTCGAAAGGCTGCACCGAATGGCACGCGCGTTGTCTGTTCACGCTCTTCCCCTTTTGAAGCACACCAGAAACCCAAACACTTGGGATGAGTTTCTTGACAAATGTAAGAACCTTTGTCTGGATGTCACGGTGCTTAAGTGTGCAACACAAATGTGTAGAACAACCAGCCATGAGTCACCCTTTGGAGCACGGAGTTGCTACACATAACTATAATAACAAAGATTAATAATAACAGCGATTTAATAATATCATTTTTAGCACGGATTTTTTCTTGTCTAAGATATGCGGAGCTTTATTTGTACACATTTTGCAATCCATAAAGCTTTAGGTTCTGGTGAATATTATGTGGTCGAATTAAAAGAACTGTAATAAGTACGTGCTTGTAAAAACTGTATATATGGTTAGACTGGTAGCTTCAAATAAAACAATTGTTTTAACGATAACTGCTTAGTTCAACATTGATTTAATTTTTATATATTGTATATATGTATTCTATATTTTAACAAAGGATGCAAGTTTACTCTTAAAGCTAAAGATTGCTAAAAGATTCTTTGTCATGCTACATGCCTCTTTTTGTTGCACAAAAGGTTCTTTGTATTGTTAAAAGGTTTTTCAGACTACAAAAAGTTAAGTAAGAAAGGTTTGTTTAAAAAAATTGGCTTGAAGGTTTTGGCAACCTTAAAACGATTCTTTTAAATCACTGAGAAAAACCCTTTCTGGCACCTTTATTTTTAAAAGCTTTTAAAATTGAGATGTGAGCAAAAAGTAGGCTATACGTTGATTTGATTTTAATAAAATACTAACAGTTGATTTAGTAAAAAAAATATATAATATATTTTTCTTCGTGGTATACTCATTTTAGACATACGTGGTAAAGTCGAGAAAATACTTTTAAAAAAAAAATATTAATAGTTGGTTGTGTCCTTTTATAAATTATATTGTTCAGTATAAAGTAAAAAAATGTAACAATTTATACTTAAAATACGTTCGTATATAGAGCTTTAGCAGACGTTTCTTATTAAAAACCAAGAGAAAAAAAAACAATTCCTTAATTGATAAACGTAAAGAGATGCAAAATATTTTAAGTTAATTTAAGATAAATTACGATTTTTCGCAGAATTATGTTCAGTGTCAAGTTCAAATATTGCATAGGCCCTGTGCGTGTATAGTTTAGTTCGGCCATTGCAAGCCTATCCTTTACATTCTTCAAAATGGATTACGTTGTCAATGCTACACATTAACAGTGCGACAATTGACGCACATAACTGTTTTTTTTTTTAATAAACTCGAAAAATATGCGACAGTATTATTAATTATTTCTGTACATTAAAAAAAATGAAATCCAATTCTTAAGCTCTCAGTGTTCTTTGCCTAGTTCACATCATGCCAAAGAGACAAACTCCATGAAAGATATAAAGTTCTCTACTATACTGTACTCACGAACAGAATTGACCAAAAATGTATTTAATCTCTTCTTGAAAATGATTACTAATTATATATGAATCCGTTTTTTCTGCTTCCACATTGGATTTGATTGTTTCTCACTGTTAACATGGGATGCTTTTTACCTGTGAGTATTTTGCTTCAGGTTCTAAGTGAGGCTTATCCACACCATTGACTAGTGGAGAACTCGCTGGCGAAAAATTACTCCTGTTAATAGCACTCCATTCTTCTAGTTTGGCACTGGGAAAGGAAGGACTGTCACTAACTGGGGGGCAAAACAGAGACATGGAAGACTGGAGTCAGATAGGAGAAGCGTGGGCTACAGAACTGCCACAGCAGATTTGTTTTCTGTATATCTTGCTGTCCTGCCAACCATCTCAAACCCACCAGACTCCCTAAATAACACCGGCGTCTAGATAATACAATCGTGTACATTCTGCTGCGTCATACGGCTCGGACTCATTTTCCATAATCACTTTATGATCATGATGGCTTATTATGTTATAAATAAAGTAAAAAAGATAATGAGTTCCCTAATGAGTTACATATATAGTAAAATGCGCATTTCCTGTCCAAACGACAATGCAGACATCAGAAATCGTAATTTGCATGGCAAATTTATCAAATAAAGCTCCCAATGTCATGGAGTCCTTTGTGCAATGACAAGGAACATTTACCAAGCGTCTTCCTGTGAGGACAAATTAGATTTACTTTAACCGTTTCCCCTTTGTGCCTGATGGATATTATATTATACACGGTTCCTAAAGTTTGAAATTGGAAAAGCAAGCCCACCAGTGTTGTAACTCGATAGGGCCACAAAGTAGATTTGTACCATACCTTCACGAAATCCACGTATTTGTTGCAATGTATAAGCCTGTGCTCATCATAACGATGGACATGTTTTAGTCTGTTTTTCATAGTTCAACTAATGGACACTGATTGTACAATATACATTTAAGAGGGCTCTTTTTTAAAAGGTCGATAACGGTAAACAAAGCTACAGTTACAGAAGACCAAATTCAATTAAAAAACCTAGCATGAAGAACAGATGATTTCTCATAACCCATCACAATGTGTGCGTGCGTGCGTGTGTGTGTGTGTGTGTGTGTGTGTGTGAGAGAGAAAGAGAGAGAGAGAGAGAGAGAGAGAGAGACAGGATGATAAAGAGGGTGGGAGTATAGGCCCATTGGTTGTAACTAGATTCTTAATGATGACAAACTGTTCACTGGCTAGTGGCATACTCCCCTCCACTACGTTTTGAAGATACTTTTGTGTAGTTACTTTATAAAACATGCAAATGGTTAAAAAGTTCCCGGCTACACCTTTTTGAATACTTCATACATTTATTTCCGATTTCTAAATTAACATCTGCTAATCTTTTAAAATACATTAAACGTTTATAAAGACCGCTAAAACCCAATATCCTCCCATACGTTTGAAGCATTATTATCCGCGTTGCCTTTGAAAATGAGCTAAAACCCTGCTTAAATATGGACAGGCTGTGGCCTTTACACGTCACTGTACTAAGCCCACTCAAACTAAACGGGTAGGCTACCTAAAAATACTGCAAATTTATTTTGATTAAAAAAATATATGTTTAGTCGGTTTTTATTAAGAAACATTTTTTAAAACGTTTCGCGTTTATTCAAACTGATGTGTTGCCTAAAATGGTTATTGAAAATCACAACATTGCTGTATAAATATACTTTTTGTTGGTGAAAATTGTTTTGTAATAAATTAAACACATTGAAAAAAATATTTTTTTTAATGATGGCCTAGTCATGCTAGTACACTGCTAGCACCTTTTTATGATTTTTCCCCTCTAGTGCGCCGACTCCTCGTTGTCCAAAATATTTTACATCCGCTGCCGTAATTATTACAAAAGCCTTTAACCATCTGTTTCAATGCAAAAGTTTAAATCACTGGAGCTCTGCACAACTCTTGAAAACAAGCACGTCATTTATGTAATCCCACCTTACTGTAACACTTTGTTTCCTGTTACTTTGTTTTGATAAATAAAATATTTGAGTCCAATGAGAGGGTCAACCATTATTATTTATTTTCAACATCTTAGTATGCTTAAATTTTTATAAACTCACTCACTCTAGCTTTCATTTATTTTGTTAAACAAAAACATCCACACAATCGCTCTTTTGCTAGGCCGAACAGTGCATTTTCGCATGAATAGTGCTTTTTCGCTATTCATATAAATGAATAGCATGCATGCCCCCCCCCCCACACACACACACATTTATACGTTGTATCATATATGTTATCACCAAAAGCAAAGAGGGTGCTTACTTTGCTGCTCCGTTATTGATCGAATGCCAAGAATATCTGTAACAGAATGAGACGAAGGCCATATCCTATGCATTGCCATGTGTCCAGGAAGAGTGGGCATGCCAGGCGTAGTTGGTACTTTAGTCCCAGTGCCGATCGGTGTAGGATACGAGTACAGGTGGTTGTACGGTATGGTCGGCTGCGGCTGGGGATGAGGGTTCTGTTTGCTCGACTCGTACTGGTTTTGTTGGGACAGATTTCCGATTTTGTTGCGGAGAATCCTACTGATGGAGCTGACAGATGGTAGATTAAATTTATCACACACACCGTCGGCAAGCAGTCTATCTCGAATCTCCCATGCGAAAATGCCAGGGTCCCGTTGCTTGTAAGTCCGAATGTGCTTGACTACGGTTGGGGTCGTGACCCTTGGCTTACTACCGCCGATTGCGCCCGGGAGTATTGAGCCAGTCTCGTTGTACCGGGCCAGAATCTTGCTCACACAGCCGTGAGAGACACGGAGCTGCCTGCTGATGTCGCAAGGCCTGATGCCCAGCTGGGCCAGCTCTACTATCCGAAGCCTGATGGCATTGGGCAGGGGTCTTCCGTTCACAAAAACACCTCCTAGCTGGTTTACCTCCCCAAAGGCTGGCTCTAATGATGCAGATACATTAAGAAAATTGAATTACAGACATTGAAAAAATCATCATCTTTTTTACAAGGCCATCAACTTCGTCCGAAACATAAAGCTTATTTTAAAACGCCCCTCATGCGGAATTTTTGAAACAAAGACATTAGATTATTTTTATTAAGTTTATTTGTTTATATTTGAAAGGTAAATGTTTTGAATCAAATGTTTCAGTTTTGTGTTTCAGTTGTATGCAGTGAATGTAACATTTTTAACACACTCAGTCCGCATATTATAGAAACAGAATATCACATGTCTTCTGCACTCTTTACCACACAGATTATAACAAACAGAAATTTACATACAACAAATTTGGACGAGATCAAGTTCATTCGCGGCAAAGTGCCATTCGCGGAGCGCTAAAAAGTAGCCTATAGCAACTTTTTTGTTCACCTAAATGACCGAAAAGACAAATGTAATAACTCGAGTCGAGATCTGAAGCATGCATTACTAAATAGTCTAACCGTTTTCTCTAAATACATTTGTGCATCCGTTCCCATGTGGGAAAAACGTGAAAAACAGATCGGAGCTCTTACCCATTGCGTTTAGCCTCCCGATTATAAAAGAAACTTCAGAGTGGTGCCCTGCCGTAATCTGTTCTGAGTCCAGTTTAGCTGCTTTATTGCACCGAAGCAGATAAAAAATTAAGCGTCCGAGACGGATGCGATAGCGATTAGTTGTAAGAGAGGAAAATTCGCCTTCTGTTTCCTGATGGCTAGGAACACAGGCTTACATTTCAATCCCAGAAAATTATGGGTTGGACTTTTACACATCTATCCAAGGCGAGGTCTTGCCGGCCAATCAAATTGCGAGTTTCTCCTATGTTGCTATTTAATTGGCTGACAAGTTTGACATGACAGGCGTTCGCACTGGCGCAAGTTTCTCCTGTCGCTTTTGAACTACAGTAAAGTTTTGCCCGAATGTTGGTTTTCATTTTAGCCAGATCTAAGCATGGTAAGTTTTTGCAACATTGCGTTGTAATTTTGTTTCATAAGCATACTTATAATTGTTTCCTCGACCAAGGGAGAAATTCGGTTAACACTGTTTATTTTTATTTAGCCACATGCCTTATGATTATGTCTGATTTTATATGAATTGCATTTCAAATTTTAATGATTTATAATTTCATGTATTGCTTGAAAGTATCGTTTTATTTTTTTAAAGATACATTTTAGTGGTATCATTTCTAGGCATTGCATGCTGTTTTCAATCTTTAATAAATTAATACGTGATAAAGCAGACAGCACAATCCCATATGTCACTTTCTTTAAATTATAATGTCATTTAAATGTTTGTTTTTAAAAATAACTAAAGCATAAGTGTGAAGTGTTCATATTTTATATCCCCAAAAACGATATTATCTGAGCTGATTCGTTGACTTTTTGTCTCAATTGATTATTTCATACAAAATATGTAAAAATGTTTCGACAGCTCTACGTAATACCGAGGTCATAAAATGTGATACTTTTGTTTTCGTAAGATTATGATTTCATGACTGTCAACATAAATAATTAAGATTGCTATTTTTTGTTAGGTGTAAACATTACTCAGACAACAGATTACAATAAACATATTCTTTAATACTTGGCATTGGACATTTGTCTTCCAGTATGTTTGAAATATTTATTCGATCAATTCTGTTTTCTAATTGGTCAGAATAGCGTAACAACAAAGGTATAACAAATTATTGTTTTTGTGTTGATATGTGGGCTATGTTAATTTATATACTGCATTTTATATTGTATTAAATATTTTTATCAGTCATACACGATTTGAAAGTTAATGGTCAGGTGCATTGTGGTATTGTTTAGTTGGGGTCAGGCCTGTTTGAACAGTGACAGCCATTGCAGAGATACTGGCGAGGTGTGTGTGTCATTGTTTCCTGTTTACTTGAGACGTTTAAGCTCTTTCATAGGTTTCCTAAGGTTTACTCTTACCATATTTCTATCTCAAATCTTTATAAATACTTATCTTTCTGATTAGTTTAGATCTCCTTGCAAATCCGTGTATCCGTTTCACAAAAGTGACCAAAGAAACGAATTTTATATCGAATTTCAAGCATTTGTACAGAACCTCGTCCCATTAAGTAATTAATTCAAAGTGTTTATATTCAGTTTTGAGCTTATATCTAAAGTGCTAAGCAATTTTCACAAGATGTTTCATTTGGCCCATCCTTTGTATTTGTATTGCCACTCGCAAAGAATATTAACAATTCGTTGAGATACCCTAAATAGAAACTAACAATGTGTAAGGGATACGTGCATTGTTAGTTATTCAAACAGATATTTGCATTCCCTAAGCAGCAGCTTACTTTTGTACGAACTACTGCACAGTAAACACTTTTCAGGAGAGTGATGGAGACGAGAACAAACGTTGAGAAGGGAAACCCAAAAGAAAGTGATTTAAGCCTGGTCGCGTGCTGTGCTTAGGTGAAGTGTTTGTCGAATCACATACTGAAAGGGCGAAAAGCCGATGCTTCAGCCAAATTAATCCTCCGGAGTATATATATAAACGTATGTTAATGTAGAAATAGTTTGTTCGTTGGATTCAGTCTTTGCTATTAAAGCAAAAGGAGAGCATAAATCTAGCACTGTAACTGACCACTGAAAGCTGGAAAAAGGGGTGCGTTAATGAGGTGTGAAGACTATATGAAAGGCAGCATGCTCTTTCTTGCTACACGTTTGGCCTTTGCATGCGAGAGACTCGCAGCATCCTTTATAATTTTACAATGCAAGACATCATAACGTTGTTGGTGCGTCAGCAAAAAAAAAGATTTTATAAAACTGAACACAAACACATAATTTTGTAAAAAATAAATTACAATTATATATATAAATTAAATCTGTAAGTTAATATAAAATATATAAAATGTGATAAACTATTGTGATATGCTCTGTATTGCAATCATATGTATATTGTGTTGACGCACGTTTGAATTGAATACTTGAGCCGAAGTAAGATGAAGCTATTAACCAGTATGAAAGCAGTAGTTCCCCATTCTTGTTTTGTGTAATTATGTTTGTATTATATTGACTGCCAACATCATAGATATGGAAAATGTATTAAAGAAATGCATAATTCCTGCTATCAGTTATCATTGAAGTCTTATCTATTTGGTAAAGTCAGATTTAATTTATTTGTTCTTTATTTGAACTATACGTGATTGCTATGCTAAATTGTGTTGTAGTCTACTCTGCTGGAAAAGATAAACTTCTTTTGCATGACTGTATCTCAGATAAAAATGCAGTTTACATTGAGTCCATCACCCACTAGCTCGAGCTGCATTTTTTTGCAATGAAGAATATGTCTGGTCAGTCAGATCGGAGCACTGATTATGGAATAATAGTGTTTATTGTATGGCATCCAGTTTATTTCTTTTAAAGACAGAATTACAAACGCGAGATGGTTCACAGCAAATCATAAATACGTTGCGTTTTTTAAAGCAACCCATGATGATGCAACTGACCAGCAAGCGCCTTTAATGCGTATTAGAATTAAGTTTGGATCGTGTATCTATTTTGTTTACGGTTTCTGTTTCAGCAGTTAAGAACCACATAAATACATTTCGTAAAAATCGTTTATATTTTTGTATGATAGAAATTCGCTAACAGGGCTACTTAAACTTTATACTCTAGGAAAAAATTCACATGGTAGTTTCTTTTTCTGAATAGGCACTTAAAAGCAAGTTAATTATGCATCAATAGCGCCAATTTAGACAATAGCTTTTCATTTAAACACAACAAATACAAATCAGCAAAAGTACACTTTAAAACGTTTTGTTTCGGTCATCATAATGTATATAAATATTTTTTAGCAAACACTTGTCATCGCACAAGACAACATTCCCTTGCAACAACCAGCACCGGTTACCTTTATGCAAACCATTATCAGTAGTAGTCAGTGACTGTAGTAATAATTAGTTGCTTCCAGTATTACAGATTTAGGTTTTGCTGTTCTTCAAATTTTTAAGATGATTTTGATAAATATTAAAGGATTACATCTGATCCTTAACCATATTAATTAGCTATTTTATTAGCGAAAATATGCAAAAGAATCACAAATGCCTGCTAATTTCCTGCTAATGTATTTTCTGCCAAAATAGTTGGAAATATTTAAAATGAACATATTTATAAAGCATATTCTTCATCTTAACAATATAATAATAATTATATAGTAATAATGATACTAATAATAATAATAATAATAATAGTGAACTATTTCAGAGGTTTTATAACGTCAATGTCACAAACGCATAAAGTTTAACTAATATGTTCGCAGAAAGTCAAAGTCAGAAGTTTTGTGACTCATTACACATCTCAATTGCCATGCGTGCATTAGCCTTTCATCTTGAATGCATCTGACCCTCTGATTCCGACATTAAGAATAGTTTATCTAATTTCAAGAAGCTGGCTTTCAAATTTTTTGGACAAAAAAAATAAGAGAACACTGAATACGGAAATTATCTCAATCATCCCCTCTTCTCTGTGTTCTTTATAGTAAGGCCGATGTCATCAATCATGGATACAACCGCCGGTGGGAGGCCACGATGTGCAGATATTTTTTAAACGTGATGAATGAATGCCAAAGAAAATAGGTGATTCTCTAGCGAACATGTAACGAATGGTCACTTAATAAACATTATTTATTTTCGGTAGAGAAAACTATATAAATTCTATATTTCTTTTGAGCTAACTTCATACGACAGCTTTTTGATTGGACGTCATACTTTATTCGTTAGTTTGTGCCTTCCATTCGATAGATTTAAACAAGGTCACTGTCATCAACTCCTTCAATGCTTTAGACAAAATCAATTATTTCTGCGTGTCATATTAAGAAGTGGACCCCCTTGTGTCCCATCTTATGTTAACCGTCCTAAACATGGTCAAGCATACACACCTTTTAACAGAATGTTGGTACATGTGATAAAATGAGCTTTCAAGTAGGATACAGTCCAGCATTACCATTGGAAACAGATCGATAGTATTTTACAAAAAACGTTCTTCATTTTAATTTCGTTAAATATTCTTAGTCATTCTAATAGAATTGTGTTTATTGCAGTTGGCTTGGCCTTTGAAATTTTAGATTGACGAAGATAGGGACTCTATTAATCTTCCAAATGTTAACATGCACAGAAAAGGATTGATTAATGGGTGGAATGTCAAAGTCATTGCCCAAGAAAGTCATAAGTTGCAGTCTGTTCGGGGGAAAGGGTAAAGTTAAAGATCAACCAAATCACTTAGTGATGATGTACTACTTTATATGGTAACAAGTAGAGAGTCACGGATATTTGTTTCGTTATTGTGAGCAAAAGGTTTTGTTATACGCGCTATATAGCGTATATAATAATAATTATATATAATAATAAACGTGATTGGTTAAAATGGCACACGCAGGTATGTTATTGAATAACCTTCACGCCACAACAGTCACTTTTAAATGGCTCATGGGGGGAAAACTGGCATTTGTCCCGTATGAATGAATTAAGGAACGAATGTATTAATAAATGAATGAACGGCTTTTCGGGTAGTTTCTAGTTAGTCAAAATGTTGTTTATTTTTTAATTACTAAGTTTATACATCATAGTTATACCATAATAATTATACCATAATACTGTTTAACATTAATAAGCTAATACTCCCCACAAGAAACTTGAAAAGAAACTGTTTTGGGTTAATTATCGCGTTTCCTTTGATTAATGTTAGTTTCTTATTTAATCAATTAAATCGAATTAATATACTCTTAATTACTCAAATATGCTCTTGTGAATTAGTTAGTTTTTTTTTTAGTAATTTTACGACTCAAAATACTACACTTCGCGGTCTAACATGGAAAAATGTGGTTGGAAAGAGTTGTTTGTTAGTCCAACCGTGGTAGGACTTTCCAGAAGAGTCACAATGAAGACCTACATGAAAAAAGGCTGGGAAAAGTAGCCCCAGGGTCTATGTGTGTGCTATAGCAAAAATGTAACAAGCAAAATTGATGTTTATACTGTATGTCCTATAGACAAACTTGTGAAAAGTCACGAAATTCGTATGGGAAATAATAGAAATGACGCGATTAAAATAAAAACAAATCTTAAACAAATTAAATGTTGTCTCAGTGGTTATTAAATAACAGCCTACAATTTTTACCTCTGTGTATTTCCATGTTTAGTCTTCCGTGATGATTGTTAGTTTAGACTGGATTGCTATCATAAATCTCCTATTGTCCCAAAGCCTGGATTATGTTACTCTATTAACAGTTATTATTTACAGTTTAAAAGGATCAACTGATAAACCATAACTATTATCTGACAGTGTTTCCAATGGAATTGGCGCTATTAAACTGCTTTGCAAGTTAACACCTTTCAAAGGTTGACTGGTCTTGTAACTTTAGTCCCAAGTAATGAGGACTTTAGTAGGTTAACGATGGGTGTTTGGGGGCCAGTTCGGGACTTAAAGGGACAAAACCAACAATATATACGATCGTTTTAATAATTGATCACATGAGCAACTCTCGGTTATTTCACCTGGTCTTCATTACATTCCAGTCTAATTAACATTAATTTTAAATCAATTCAACTGTTTTCATCGCATATTTTAAAAGAATGAACGAGGTTAATTGCATAAAATGATGCACGGGAATAAAAACGGCTGTTGAGTTTGTTGTGGAGGTCGGTTTGGAAAAGTTATTTTTGTTGTAGTTTGTAAACTTTGAATTACCAATTTCTCTTGACATTTGCCCATTGTAGTACCAATATGGTTTTTAATGAAACGTTTCATATAGCCTTTCAGTTTACAAGTAGGCCTAGTCTGTTTTTTACGTTCTTCTAACTCGGCCATATATATACATTCTATTCTGTTCTGCTCTGTTCAACATCTTGATATGCGTCGCACATATAAAGAATTGAATCAAACTTTCCATAACAGTTCCAAGGTTATCTTAATGCGGTTTCTTGTATCTCCAGGGTAAAAGCACATTTAATCATTTATATAGGGACGTAGCTCCCCCTGCTGTTTATTTTTCCTAGTACATAGAAGAGCTCCCTTACGAACCATAGTTTTATCGAGGTTATAGTAAATGTGTGGTAACAAAAGTATTAGCGTACAATTTGTAAAACCATGGTTTTACCCCAACAATTGTTAGTGTAGTTAAACCGTGGTTACTGCAGCAAACGCATGGTTAATGTGTGGTTAGCGTGGTTTAACTAGCATGTTGTTTTGTTTTTATTCGCAGTAAAACCATGGTTAATTTTAATAAGGGAGGAGAGACTATGCCCGAATGCTGTGCAGGAAGAAGTGAATAAAAAAGCGATCCTTTAACGCACTGTCATTTTTATAATTTTTGTGAACTTTTTAGGGCTGTATATTTATTTCAGTGTAAAACTACTGCAGGTTATATAGTATATAACAAAATACAGAGTATTGTTTTGAATATGTTAACCATCAAAAACATGTAAAACGGCTGCCCAATGTTGTTATTTTTTAAATATCACTTTGGTAAAGTGTAAATATCTGGGTAAGATGCGTTACGGTTTAACGTCATGGACTTATACGAGTAGTCAAGGATAAAGTGGGCCGACAAATCCTCATCCTAAACGCGTTTTGTAATGTACAAAGGGGATTTGTCCTGCAGAGGGAGCCAGTAAAAACAAAACAGTGCTGTGGGCTCTTTTAGGTCTCTCCATCTACAGTACATAAGGGTAATATAGCCAATAAATACTATGCAGCCTTACATCCGCCTTATCGTTCATGCAAATGTCTGATCAGCCAATCGTAAAACCACGCAAATATGGTTAAAGGGTTCAGGGGAAAATGTCTGTGAAAACGTTAGGCTCGTAGCACATTATGTCCAGAGCATTTAGAAAAAGACATTTTTCATTCAGCGCTTAATTTTTTTTCTTTCTCATCTGTTAATTCATCAGCGTGATGGCGACGGTTTAGTATTGGCGTTTATTTAGCTCCGTTGTATTTAATTGTTAATCAAACTTTGCAATGAAATTTTGCTTTATAATACGCATGCTGCAACGTCTGGAAGCTTGTCCCTAATCAACTTTATTGAGGATATATGATTAAACGGGTAATTTTAAAATCATCACAGCTCACCAGTTGCAGTGTCATTACCGTATACGTGGCCGTAAACCTTTTGTTGGTAAGTATCAGTTTTGAGTAGTTTGTATGTAACCAAGTTTTCTTGGTTAGAGGTTGGGTAATTTTCAGTGTCACTTGAAAAAGTGCAACCTAACAGTAACCCAACATTTTAGGTTAAAATAACTTAATGCTGGGTTTGTCCATCAACCCACTAAAGTTTTCCTTATAACATAATGTCCCATAAAGAAGTGTGTTCAGGGTAATTATTTGCAAATATAACGTCAGTCCCTCAAGTTCATACCAAATAATTGACAATAATGCAAAATACTTTGGGGCCAAATGCGCTGTTAACAAACAACTTACGTTTATACTTCAATAAACTGTTTCTGCCTCACCATAAGCTACGATTTTTAAACTTTCTTAGCTAAAAATCTAACGTGGTGGTACGTGTGTTGCTTTATAAAGTGCTACATTTCACTTTATAATCGTTTGTCATTTAATCTTAATTCACAGCGTTTTATATATATTTTCAAATACATTTACACGACTATAAAATCGTATTTATTAGCATAAATATTCAGCCTAATTTTTCATTTAATTTTATATTACTGTGATTATTTTGTGAAGAACTACGAATGCAGTCATTTGTTTTTCTCTTACAATGTTTCTGTGGTTCAAGATGCAAGGAAAGGTGAAGACGTTTTTACAGAGGCGTGTGATGACATACATATTGAAACGAAGTTCACAGTGTTGCCAATATTGCGATATGCACAATTAAAGGTGGAAGCTGTACTATTCGAACTGAATAGGGGTGAATGGCCCCGAAGTGATGGAGACAACTATGATAAAGCTTCTCACCAAGATGCGTACAATTGACACGCAGTGTGATTATAGTGCAATAGATAAGCCAAATTCCGCGTTTACGTGCATAGCCAGTCCTTCTCAATCACTTATATGGCGAATCGTTTCGTGTCGTTTTATTTATTGTTTCCTCATTTGTTTTCTTTTTTTTTAAACCATTTTCGCTTGGGTTTAGGGTTAGATTTCAGATTTGTTTAAGCAGATTATTTAATATACAGGTTTCTCTATGTTTTGTATTTAATCCATGGTCGCTTGGAGTTGGAGTTGGGGTTAGAGATGAGGTTTGGGTTAGGATGTCATTTTTATAACAAAAAGTTGTTCTAACCCTAAGCCTAAGCGACAATGGTAAAAAAAAAACAGAAAACAAATGAGGAAACAATAAATAAAACGACACGAAACGATTCGCCATATAAGTGAATGGGAAGGACTAAGAGCGAGCACCATATTCACGCAAAAGCGGAATTTGGCGTATCTATTGCACGAATATCACACTGCGTGTCATTTGTAGGCTTTTTGGTAAGAATGGGTAGGATTGAAGCAGCTTGTTAATGTAAGCAGTGAGTATTGTCTTCAACAATTATTTCACCACAATCTTATTTGTACTAGCTACGTGGTCATTCCCAAAAATTAAAGTAGGCGAAATTTATTTGTTTATCTATTAGATTAATTTGTGTAAAATTATTATCAATAAGACATTATCATTTTAAAGTCACGATAAACTGTATAAAGCTATAAAGATTGGGTGTACTTTTACAATATTCCTACAGGTGACTGTTGTATGAGTCTGCACGTAGGCCTATACCTACGCTTTTCAGATGATGCTTTTAAGAGTAATTCGATCGATACAATGTTTTGGGAAGAGCGGAAAACAACCTTAAAATTACATTTTTGATGCCACGATTTTATCAAAACATTTTATATGTTGGTGTTTGAATTAAACTACCCATTCTCACCAAGATGTTAACAAATGACAAAAAAATCTTGAAGTTGTGTGGTGTGCTGAAATGCTGTACAACTAGTTTTAACAAGCCAAAATTACACACCCACACATAGGCTATACAAAGATCTGTATGTGTAACACTGGGTTCTCCTTGGGTTTAAGAAATCAAACAACAAGGGTAAATATTTGACACTGAAGAGCTCTTGGGTGCTTGAGAGTGCACAATTTTCCTACTATCAGTGGGTGTCTAATAGATTAAGGAGATACGAGAGGTCATTAGAAACTAAACTGTGTGCCTACACAAGGCTTTATTTATTCTATGAGAGTGTGTGCTTAAATTCAAAGAGCTTGGCAAACATTTAACTCACTTTATACAGGTTAGCAGCGATATGTGGATGATGTCGCACTGAAATGTTACTGATGTCAAATAACAAATTATAAAAGCTATGTTTTCAATTTTTGTAATAAATTCTGTGCATTAAATTTGTGTGATTCTTTATTATTTTTCGTTTAATATAGGACCATATAGGCTACAAATCAAACGTTGCGGTAGTTGGTTTTTAAATGTTAAAAGCTCTTATTAATCAAACTCATCAGGAGGCAATTTGTAACGAAAAGGGAGAAACCAAAAGCTTTCTAATACCGGTTGAAAACATAACCAATAATTTATTGGCGTAGGCAGCAATAGACGTGAAGCAGTAGATAGTTGTCCAGATCCCGTTTGGCCCTATTCAAAACCATGACAACAAGAAACAAGCAGGGATTTATTTGAGAAAGTTAAAGGACATTGTGCAGGGGCGTCAATCAAGCATTATTTCAGGACTGAACAAATGCAAAATCTTGACTGGAACAAATGCTTCCAACGGGTCTCGGACGCGGGGCTACATTTCCCTCTTTTGTTCCCGGTCGCTGGTTGGCATGTATTTGTGTTCCTTTTTTCGCACCGACCACCCAGGAAGACTAGACGAGAACGGATACCCACTATGTTTGGGAGCGTCTATGCAGTCATCCAGAGCGCGCATTAGAAGAGGCAGTCTCAGGCATCATCGGAACCGAGTTCCTAGGTGCACTTTGCTGGTGATGTGTGGGACTCGCTTAAGCAACAGCCTATAAAGAAAAGTTCATCTCTCCACCTATGTCTCATGAAATTTATATATGTTTTGTGTTATTTATAAGATATTAGCTATTAAAAAGTAAAAACATTTATATTTTATTGCAGCTTCAATTAATGTTTGGTTAAAATTTGGGCTTTCATTTACGTTTCAAAAGGAAACTATTTGGCCAAATGTGTTTATAGAGGTAATAAACAGGCTATGACTACGTTTCTGCAATTACAGTTTCTCCCATTACAGTTTTCTTCTCCATCAATATAGACTTATCAAGAAATATCCCGCCCATTACTGGACTTACAGGGTGTACATGCAGTAAGCATTGGTGTCAAACACCTGCAATAAACAACAAATACGCCAATAAACGAATTAGAAAAACCAACTATGGGACGCTAATGGATCACTTTGTATGCAAATATCCGATATATTATTTGAGCGGGGGGAAGAAGGGGGGTTCTTGTTGTTACTTGCCACCCAAGACGTGATTCAGCCTCAACAATTACCATTATCTGTTTCCCACTTTTTACGAATTCGGACGAATCAGTAATGATGAAGAGTGCTACCCACCATCATTGTGAAAGTTACGGCCTATTCTTTGACGGGTTCACACCTACCATTACAGGGATTTAAGTACTCGAGTCATTGAGGTACTTAGCACCCATAAGGAGGAGAGGCCTCAAAGCAGCGACAAAGTGCTGTTTATATAAACACCACGACACCAGTGTACACATTGTCACTTGAGTCGCGTCCTCCACTTGGACACATCACTTCAGCACTGCGCGACCGAGGATAGCTCTCAAAACCGAGAATCAGACCTGGATTTATCAGCAATCGAGATTTAATGATGGCTATTTCCAACAAGTTCAGTTTTACCGTAAGAAGTATTTTGGATTTGCCTGAAAATGACACCGATGGCATCGCTCACCATTCTCCAGTTGGCGCACTCTCCACCTCGACTTACTCGTCCTGGATCGAAAACGACAGAAGTCATTGCATCTGTAAGTTTTTAAAACATAATTTGTATCAGTATGGTTGGTAGGGTAATGTTTTATGTCCTTGTTGTTATTTTTCTAGCAAAATATCTGTAATAAGCCTAATCTATCAATTCATCATAGACTGGCTTTCAATTTAAATTCCATTGTCTGAATGGACCATAGCATTTGATAAACGTAAAGCACAAATAAATACAAAGATAGTCTGTAGATGACAAAGGATAATAACTTTCATCATCACCATGCTTTTTAGCGTCCGATGAGAGCAACCTTGAGGCTTCACCAGACTCCACCGGGCCTGATGTGCTCTCCGTGGATGCAGAACAGGAGAAGAGGAAGAAGCGCCGTGTGTTATTTTCCAAAGCTCAAACTTATGAGTTGGAGAGACGCTTTCGTCAGCAGCGTTACCTGTCCGCTCCTGAACGAGAACAGCTGGCGCACCTGTTGCGACTCACGCCCACTCAGGTGAAGATCTGGTTCCAAAACCACAGATATAAAATGAAGAGAGCGCGGATTGAGTGCGCTCATGACCTCAGTCAACCTCCAGTAATGCGCAGGGTTGTGGTGCCAATTTTGGTCCGAGATGGCAAACCTTACCCGAACTGCAATGTCGAAACAGAAAGGGGCAGCTGCATTCCAACAACAGTTCCATCCTCACCCTTTAGCGTTCAGAGTTTCCCATCTTTACAGCAACAGACACCCTTCGCGCTTTTCCCCACATACCAGCACTTCACCAACACAGCGGCCTCCCGTCACCACTTTTGTGTTTGGTGAGACTTTGGCATCACGCGAACTATTTCATGGACTTACGTCATGGATAATTTCAAGCTGTTTTTATTTACATATGGTGTTCGGTTTAAACCTTCAGTGTTAAGTGAATAAATGCTGTTTGCACATATTGTATGTTTTATGTACTTGTAGGGTTTTTATGAGATGCTTTTTGCAGTTTGTGTATTATTGTGTATAATTACCTAGATATATAGCATTTTTGAAATATTTTGTATTGTTCTAAACCAAACATTTTATATATTGAGAAAAAAAGTTTTATGTTTTATACAGATAAATCAGAGAATAGTATTGTGTCATTATTTTTGGTGAAATGACATCACAATAAAGTGTTAGAACCCCGAACATTTTCGTTATTTATTCTATATAACGTTACAACTATCTAACTATATATTTAAAATAAAATGTATTATTTCAGCATTTAACCTATATTTAAAAGTTCATGGTTTACACATCCCTAATATTTTAGTTCTCATATTTTAGAATATTAAAAACTCTTCTTGTAAATTTAGAAACATTTTTAATCATTTGTTTAGCATAATTCGTTCATCTTTGTGTTAATCCGTGTGATTCTTATTTCTTGTTTGTATAAAAGATCCCACATCGTCCTGAAAGGAGCATGAAAATTAACGCACAGCAAGAGATGAGTGGCTTTTGTAATGTTAAGACGTTCACTTTCACCCAACAGAGAAGACCAAATAACCAGCTTAACGAAAGAAACCTCTATATAGTAGGTAAACATTGAGGACTGAATATAAGATGCACAAAGGGTAATGAATCCCGCCAGTGTGGTTCTGAAACACTCATCAATACAGACGTTCCCTCTTAGTTTCGTTTCTGCCCATACCTTGCCTCAAGGATGTATTGTTTCAAATGCTGTGTAAATTATCTTTTTGATTTGTGTTTAAAGCATTGGTGAATAAAGAAGAAAATAAAACTTGTTCTTAACAGTGTCAGGCCCACCACAAGACATCCCACCCCCATCCACCCAGTTTGTATCATCTTTGTCACCTGGCCTTTTGTCCCCTCTCTCAGGCCATCTTGTACTACATATGGAAGGGACTGACCGGAGCGCTCTCCTCGCTACATCTTCCCTTAAACACTTTTTGTGTCGTCTTCTGAAAGGCGCATTGTGTGGCTCCCAAAAGGACCTAGACAAAATCCGCAGCGTCTCAATTCTCGTGATGTTTAATCAGTCCCGGGCTGACAAATTTATGGGCTTTAACAGGACAATGGAGTTACTGGGTTCTGGGAGTGACAAAGAGTTTTAGAGGTCTCCGATAGTTTATGGTGAAGCTTCTCCAAAACGACAACTTATGATATAGTTTTAAACGCATCGATTTCTATTCATATATGCACATTAGATAAAAAAATATTTTGTTGAAGCATCTAAATTTTACTTGTTTAATTTTTGGGTGAATAAGTCCAACACTTACAGACTTACAGCCAAAGATCTCATTTCACAGGGATAGACCAAATCTAGAAGAACTGTGGCTTCAAACTCAAAAGTGTCATCTCCAAGATAAATCTGAAAACGGATGTGCTGTGAACTGTTTTAGGCACTTGTGAGAAAATGCTGTAAAATAAAGACGGTTTCAAAAAATAATAATTCCATAGATGTTACTTATCAATTACCTGCTATTAAGCAATTAAATCAGTAGGCTATGTATGATTATGTATGTCCTCTGTAAACGTATCTAAATTTAACTTCAATATTGGTAAAGCGTCAAAGTTGTGCAAGAATTATGTGCATCGATGAAACACCAATACACTAATCCACAATCCACTGATGAGAAAATAAAATTATATACAGCGCCAGGGATTCTGAATGCTTAGCAAATAGGATGGCAGCATGTAGAGATGTTTTTTTCGAGATATGCCACCCTAACTCAAGGCATTTAGTGCTATAGTCACAAAATATTTGTTTTATTTATTCGTGGACACGATTTTCCTCATTTTTCATGTCATTGCGATTGTCTTTTTTGTGTCAGCACGAAGTTCTACATATTGTTTTTAGAGCTATGTTCTTCACCTAGTTAGCTAAAGTTATTATTGTTATGTCAGCCTGTCAAATAAAACCTTAAAATATGATTAGGTTGAGTACCAGGGAATTTTATGCACTTTCATGAACAAATTCGTGACAAAAGTAAAAACATGTATAGCCTTAAATTTGTAAGCTATCATCAAATTGACAGTACAATTTTAATAGTAATTTTGCGATGAATTATACTTGTTTTGATAAAGTTATAGGAATGTAAAGACATGACTTGGGTAATTTATCACAATGTGAATGTGACGTCCACAACTCTGACTGTTGAGCTGTGAGCTCTGGGCCACTCTGCCACCTCGAGGTTAACAAACATCTTCCTAAGGTGGTGCATGCTTAATGCTGTCCGCTAGATGTCATAAGAGCACCGTCTAATGTCCTAAGTCTGAGGTTTGGTTAAGCTATGTAGGCTACTGTTAATATTTAGTGCGCCGAATCAGCCTTAACATTAACTCTCCAACGCTCTATAAAAAATGATTAATCAAAATCATATGCAGAGAAGTCAAAACTGAATATGAACAATATAGCCTATATCGTGCGTGTGTGTGTTGTGTGTACCGCTGTAACACAATTAGAAAAGATATTAGGAACAAGAGAAAGCGTACTAATTACTGTTAATTGAGCATGATAGCCGTGCTCCAGCAAAGAGGAGCGGGCCTGATTAAGATAATTAAGAGAGCCTTTTGTAAACTAGATCGAGTATGCTGAACACCTCTAAAGCGCTGGACACCCCATAGTTATGACTGTAGGCTAATTGTTTTAATTGCATGCGCGATTATTACCACTGGTGCACAAACTGCACCCACCTGTGCAAACGTCAAACTAAGACATTTATAATTGACATGGTTAGTTGTCTATCATCACGATTTTTTAACTTAAAGCTAAAGGTAAACTATATTAATCGAATTGGATTTAAATCAGAGCACTTTCAAGGACATGAAGGCTACATTTTATTTGAGAATTAATTCTGTGTTCTCAAAATGTTAAGTTGGCAAACTAAACCTCTTACCTATTCGATGCTGTTGTTCGAATGTCCACCACCAGAAGGCGCTGTTTCCGTGTCGACAGATACCTGTGTTCTCAAATATCAGCACAGCTGGTGATGTCAAATTATAATTGAAACGTTCCATAAAACTGCAAATTAATAAATACAAAAAATAAGAAGACAACAACGAGAATTGACCTTCTAAATTACGTTCTATAATGTCCTTTTATTTAGAAAGAAATTTAGCTGTCAAAAAATCTAGATGACAGATTAGTGTTTATTTTTTTATTTTTGTTATTGGTTAAAGCATTGTATTTTAAATTTATGATTTAAAAAATATTTCTTAAAAATTTGATACACGTAGGCTACGTCCAAATGTATGTGACTGGTTTAATGAACGATGAAATCTGTTTTGCATTTTGGGTTATGAGACGCTGTAGAGAAATCCTAGTTATCAACTCATCTTCAGTAAAAATGAAAGCAGAGATTATACATAGAAATAGGCCTATCACATTAACTTTAATAAATCCATTCATTTACATTTTGAAAGAAGTTTAAAATTATATTAAAATCACACTGAATAATTACACATACATTTAAATCATAAATGTATTTTTATACTCCATTATTGCTGATTATCTGATTAATGCTACCTCCAAATCTGAAATTATTAAAAAAAAATATTTGTGGCTGAATGTTGCAGCGCTTAGAGAAGAAGACACTGAAGGAGACTGGTTTAGAAATTTTATTATAAACGGTCTTTTTCTTTGTTTGCCCACAGTCCATTTTAATCTTAGTGTCCTCAGATATTATTATTATTGTCATTATTGTCATCAGCAGCTGCATTGTCTTGAGGAGATTAATTGAATCATATGCGTTGTTCAACAAATAGCTTATACAATTTTTTAATTATTATTATTATTATTATTAAAAGGGTAAAAAATAGTTCTAAAATAATTTTAGAAAAAATCTTATTTGTTGAGTTTGTAAATTCCATTAGTCGAGTCCTGTTTTTCATCTGTAAAAAGATTCAGGGCGTCAAATCGATGCGCACTGGCGAGATCATCTAACGTACGCGGAGGTACTTCAGGACTTGAGGTTATTTCAGTGTCGTTAACTTTACCTGAGAGGCTCTCTTCTTCATGAGTTCATTTCCTCAGCACCGCGTGTCTGAGCGGAGTGGATAGGAATTTAGACGACACGCTGCCTATTTCCAATAATATCAAGAAAAGGGCTTAATCATTTACTTGGCCTCTTAACAAGCGCGTATGTATTTATTTATTTGTCAGTCGGTGTTCCTGAGTCGTGGCAAGGGCCCTTTGCATGTTTGAGTACGGTGGAGCATAATACAAACACGCCTGCAATCACCAGAAGCCTCTTGTGGCCATTAAAAGTCAGTAGTTCAACTCGAGCTTTTTTCACGAACTGAGTGGTTCTCTAAAAGTCTGAAGTCCGCATATGCACTCATATCAAGGGGCCCTTACAAACATCACTCCAACTGTCAATATTTCATCCTTTGTGTTCACCGACGTTCTTGCAGTCATCACCACCGCAAACAACACGCGCATGTTGAAAATGCACTATACGGACCAATGAAATTTACGCACAAGTGTTGTTACATGTGTAAATGTTTCGGGGTTGGGGGATGGCATGGGTAGTTTAAGACCGCGTAATAGAAATTGTGCGTGGGTGCATGGATGATAGCGCTGCTTTGTATTGTTGCCCTGGCTGCTGATGCCCCGCCTCTGATGGAAGCCTTAAACCTGGCACCAAGCTAAAACAAACGAAAGTCAGCTTCGAGCTCCCACTCAAACCAATTAAGGCGGACTCCAGTGCACACTCATACGTTTCCATCCCGCTGCAGCGACACTGAAACAACAGGAACAGAGAAGCTGGCCAAAAAAAGAAGGAAAGATTGCCTTGCCTTCTAATTTCTCCCTTTCCAACACAGAACAATGTCGATGAGCCCTAAACATACGACTCCTTTTTCTGTATCCGATATCTTAAGTCCTCTTGAGGAGAGCTACAAAAAAGTGAGTATGGAGGGGAACAACTTGGGGGCTCCTCTTGCTTCTTACAGACAACCTCAAGTCACGCAAGCGGCGATGCAGCAGCACCACATGGGCCACAATGGAACAGTACCCGCTGCCTACCACATGACTGCAGCTGGAGTTTCCCAGCTGTCACATTCAGCAATGGGGGGCTACTGTAACGGGAATTTGGGTAACATGAGCGACCTGCCGGCCTATCAAGACGGCATGAGAGGCAGCACGACGGCCACCAGCTGGTACGGAACGAATCCGGACCCGCGCTTCTCCACAAGTACGTGAGACTGATCGTACTCTTTATTATTAGAATTAAAAAATTCTTATTAAAATGCTTGCAACATTATAATTAGAAATGTGTTTATTAGAAATCTTTGGCTTGTGTGGAATAAATACTATTTAAATGACATATCTGAATTATGACATAATTGTGTTTTAAAGTGTTATAGGTTAATCACACATTATAAAACTATACATGTAAATATTGCTCTCAGTCCATAATTTTAAACGTGTCAGGTAAACAAAACCGATTCTGTCAATTAGCATACTTTCAACAATACACTCCCACTGTATGACCAAAACTTAATTCAAGTCATACAAGATTCATATTTCGTTAATGCGTAACCGTGGGCATTAAACACATTCGCTCATTTAATAGATAGAAATATTGAAATTTGGGTTTTTTTTTGTTAAAATGCAAAGCTAAATATGATTATTTTTCTTGCAGTCTCTCGTTTCATGGGTTCCTCGTCTGGTATGAATATGGGGAGTATGAGCACTCTTAGTTCATTGGCGGATGTTGGTAAAAGTATGGGTCCGTTGACCAGCACACCTCGAAGGAAGAGGCGCGTTCTCTTCTCTCAGGCGCAGGTGTACGAGCTTGAGCGACGATTCAAGCAGCAGAAGTATCTCTCTGCACCGGAAAGGGAGCACCTGGCGAGTATGATTCACTTGACTCCAACTCAAGTTAAAATTTGGTTTCAAAACCACCGGTATAAAATGAAAAGGCAGGCCAAGGACAAAGTGTCCCAGCAGCAAATGCAACAAGACAGTGGTTCCTGTCAGCAGCAGCAGCAGTCTCCACGGCGGGTGGCCGTGCCAGTGTTGGTGAAGGACGGAAAGCCATGCCAAGGCGGCAACCATACTCCCAACACTGGCATACAAAACCACCATCACCAAGGGGGAAACGTCATGATTATGTCCAATAGCAGTTCTACAATGGGTCAGCATCAAAGTCAGCAGGTAGGCAGTGCGGGACAGTCGCCAGATCTGGGTCAACACACCGCAAGCCCCCCATCTCTCCAAACCCAAGTATCCGGCCTGTCACACCTGAACTCTTCCGGTTCCGAATATGGAGCTGCCTTACCTTGCTCCGCTCTGCTTTATGGTAGGACTTGGTGACAACGGAACAGACAATAACATTATAACAGAATAATATACGGATCCAGATAATCTGTATATTGTACTAAAAAAAAAAAACGAATTTTGACCATACGAACAGTGATGCGCACTGAAATCATTGTCTCCTTTATGGAGGGAGAAGTAAAAAGGCTGCAAGCAACACGAGGATTGCCAAATGACAAAGGTATCAAATCTTTTATTATGAGGACGAGCGCCAAACACCATTAAGAAGATGGAATTATTTATATACGCTAGATAATAAAAGGAGACTGATAAACACTAAATTACATTTTTTTTTCTGTTGGATTAAAAATGTTTCGTTCAACAATGAAGACGTCTCCAGAGTTAGACCGATAAATAACACTGATTTCTTATAGAATTCACTGTAAGACGTAGCCTGTATATTTCTGTAAAAGAGTTGGAGTGAATGCATAGTTTTTAGCGATATGTATATTGTACAAAATTTTTATCGATATTAAGGGTCACATGTTTTTTTTTTTCAGTTCCATTGTTATTTGTATGTTTAATTTACTTGTAACTTATATAGATATTTGACTTCAAAGCATTCCTACAATCATATTAATAAATTATGACAATAACAAGAAAAATAATTACACGTTTATTGTAATTTTGGGTGCAAGAATCAACCTCTCGGCGATGCTAGAAGTCGAACCTGACCAATAAAACAGTTGTTTCAAGTGTAATAAAATGAAAGCTAGTTTAAAAAGCAACAAAGCAAGCGTTCACACAATTAGCATTTACATTTGTAATAGCTTTTCCAATTTTAAAACGTTTTGTTTCAATTACAATCGACGTTTTTATGTACTGTTTGTACTAGATAATCCCTCATTGCGACAATGTGGAACAGGTTTCCTGAAGTCTTTTTGCAAAGTAAGAATGCACAAAGATATGTTGTTTCTGTGCGGTTCAACATCCATGCACTCATAGTCTTATAGTAGCCCAATTGTGACGGTGTTTTTTGCGTTATAAATGTTGTGCCGTGCCTAAACATGGTTATAAAATTGACACAAACACCCCAGACCCATTGCATGGTGAACCACTGCTTTGTGCAATTTAATTGCTTTGCTGGGCCAAATGTCACAAAGCCAAATCAAACAAATTACTGTTTTCGTTCCCAAGTTAATTGTATTTAGTGAAAAATAATTAATTGTCTTATTTGTCATTTTCTATCTTTTTACCAAGATTTAAAAAGGTCTCTTTCAGGAGCGTTTTCATTGTAAATGAGTCAGTGTAGGTGAGGTCTCCACTCCTTTAAAGAAACTCACATCAAACAAACGCTCATAAAAACTAGCTTATCAATCACATCGCTATACAAACAACAGTATTTTCCTAAATAACTTTGCAAGACGAAATAAACGCACTTATCAGAGCACCATCCATCAATGCCGTGTTTGTGAAGATCAGAGGTAAAATCAAACGCCCCTCGTGTTTACGTATTGATAAAAGTTCGTAAACATCAGTGATGGGTGAGGAACGATTGACTGTTGGCATATTTGAAAGTGTGTAGTCTCTGTATTTGTGCGGCTTTCAAGAACAGGTTAAAGTGCATGTTATATTTAAGAGAGGATAAACGTTATGCAAAAAGGAGACACTTTAATCTAATTTGACAATGACACCGAAGTTTTCCATTACATTTTTTGGTAAAGCACCCAAAAGAAATTCAGACAGTATAATAAATTAGCCTACAAATAAAATGAATAAAATATAAATAAATAAAAAACGTTTAGAATAATCATTTATTGACAAATTAAACTTTGTTTGCTTTTTCTTTCTTCCTTTGTTTATTTCTTTGGTTTATCTCTTTATAATGTCCTCATTATTTATCACTTGTCAAATCACAATTTATTGTTGTTCTGAACTTGGCTACACTTTATCCCTTTCGATGAATATTTTGGTAATGGTTATGAACTCAGTTACTATTTACGTGACATGCATTAATATTGCCAAACTGCTTTTGCGTTTGAAAATAATCGAGGATTGTGTCATCAAACAATACTTTTTCACGTTCATTTTTCCTATAATATGCACTAGTTTCAACTATGTTGTTTTATGAAGTATTTGAATAACTCCATGATTAAATTGATTTTGTCAACTAAACAATCGACATTATTATTGCAACTTTTATAAATTGATTAAAAAATATTTTTTCGTTAGAAATCCACAAACTACCCTTGTTAAATTTAGAAAGCATGTTTACTAGTTCGGAAAATAATATTTTAGGACAGGAATGTCATCTGGGACTGCGATTAAAATTAGAGCTGCGTATTGTTGGCTCACTATGTGTAGCTAAAGATTTTTGATTGACAGACCAGCGCTAGAATTTATTATTGGCTATTTTATTAATTATTACCCTCGGTTATTTCAGGCAATATTTTCAAACATTGTTGTGGCGAATGTAACTATAATTAACTTGACGTGAAACAAAAAATATATAGCTGGGCCATGACTCCGCTCTATTGTTTATCGTCTCTTATCAGTTCTTTTCATTTCACATTTACATTTTATACATTTTAGACGTTTTTAATCCAAGGCAATTTACAGTATATTCAAGGCAATGGTAGCCCTACATTTGACATGTGTGTTCTCTTTAAATCGAATCTGGAACTTTTGCTCTATTAATGGAGCTACGGGAACATATACTTCTTTAATAGCAAATAAAACCCTTTATGTAGCTAGTAAACCTTCAACTGATGAAGGTATTTATTTGAAGCTCTCGCGCCAGTAACCGGGCACTGGGCGTGCGTTTTAATGACTCACTGATTGTAATGATGCTCTTCTTTTCTGTGAAGGGTCGTTAAATCAACAGATCATTTTGTCGATTATGTCCGAAATTATACTGCCGAAGGTCTTATATATGCTACCTTTACCTGCATTGATACTTAATGTAAATTCCACCTGAAATTCTTATATCTATATCTTGCATATCAGTTTTGAAAAAGACTGAAATAACAGGGGCTATTAGACGAGATGATAGAGTTGTCTGTGGACATTTTCTATTTGTTTTCTATTTTTACTTTTAAAAGTGAAAAATAACATATGTTTTTTAACATTTATTTTAAGGAATAATATTTGTTTCTCGGGACCATTTTCTCATGGCATTAGTTACTTTTTGTTATTAATGGTGATAATAATGGGATTAATTACACGAGATGAAAAAGCTTAAAGCAGACCTACAGGTCCTCATTATTTGTGCATGTCACTGTAAAGTTAATAGGCAGCAATATTTCTAATAAAAAAAAAAGTAATATTTCTGCTAGAGTTTAACCTCTAAACGTGCGCAATTCTTTTCGCAAGGCTGATTAAATTGATTAACCCACATACATAAAATCAAATCTGTTCATTTTATTGACAATTTAGATTTTCCCTTTTATCCATTGTGCAAATTCAATCATTTTCTACAGCTATCTAGCAGCGCCGAAAGAGTCTATTAGGTTTTACAGGGATTCGTTTTGTTAGAGCTCCACTGAAAGACTCCAGATTACATTAACATGTCTGAGGCTCGGTGTGTGGTCTTTGTGTGGAGCTTGTCGCTGTTGAAAATGACTTGTTGGAAGCGTGTATGCTCTCATCACTTTCTCCCAACACACGTTGCACAACTGCTGACTGTCTTGGCGGCTTTTGGGTGCAAAGGTCGCAGTCACCTCCCCGCAATTAGACCCTAATTTCAACACAATCATATCAGAGTTAGGCTATCTGGGGTTCGTTCCCAGTTTCACTCTACAGTGTAGATCAGGGAAGAACCCACAGGGTTGATTCACACTACATTTATAATTTTGAAAGATAATAAGGTTTACTGACAACCATAGGTTCACTGGTAATCATATTTCACCCGTCTGTGGTAACACAGTATATAACTTTACGATTTGGCATGATTCAAATGTTTCCAAAATCAAAATATGTTTAAGATATTAAGATATTTTAAATATTAAGATATTTTAAACGCGTTGCTACATGAAAAGGGATATTAAACGCAATATATACAGATTCGTAAACACTTGGGGTTTTTTTTACATTCAGGAATGTACTTTTCTAAACAGACTTGTAAATAAGGTTGCCTGCAAGACCCGCATAACTACGCCAATGTTCGTTTAATTTACACCACTGAGTTTAAACATGCTCACAACCATAAAAGAGAAAAAAGAAATTATATGGAATACAGTCTGTAACAATATTAGAGATTTGTCCATAATTTCGTGTTTTAGTTTGTCTTGTGACATTTGTTATGCTTTGGCGCTGTCCGGGGTGCTGAAGTTTCTTTTAGCCAGTATTGACTTGTGGCCGAATGTTTGGACCCATTTTATTAAAATCATATAAATCACCTTAGGTTTTAAAAATTCTTAAAAAAAAAGAAAGAATTACATGCCCTATCTGAAAAGGTCAGACGTAAGCGGTACAGAGGCCAAATGATGCAACCTTTATAGTGAATTATAATACTATATTAATATTTTCGACATGAATATCTAAATTAGTATGAATGATTTTGACATGATGATAAGTGAGAGAGAAATCCAAGTGAAATGTGAGGTGTAGCCTATACATCATCTTCAGCGTTTAAAGTTATAACAAAAACGAAAGATGAGCACGGACTATGGTTTTCGTCTTCTTCCAACGCCTCTTATCTGAGTAAGCATTCCACAATGTGCCTGACAAATGGCACAATTACACATTAACTGCAATCACCTCCTTTAGTAGCCTAAATCTTATTGTCAACTAGTAGCAAAAATATCTTTAATTGTCCAGCATTTATCTGCTTCGCGAGGCCATTGTACTGTGCACGCACAGGAGGGTTATTTGCAAGGAGAAATACTTAGCATGCAGCGCGGAACACAAGATGCTGTAATACTTGACCTTTCAGTGTAATTGTGGCACCAGTGAAATGCAGCGCATTCAGTCCTGTCTGAATGGAGCCTTTACCAATGAACAAAAAACTGCATATTTTTACCTTTCTTTAATGTTTTTGGTTTTGTTTCTCTTCAGATAAAAGTGTTATTTTAATGGTCCAGCGTTTATACCCCACAGTTTAATTTCCATCAACTTTCGAAATATTGCTACCCAAATGCTTTTTCGTGTTAGATAGGGAACGGTAATAACGTAAGTATATATGAGGAACTCAGATGCATAAACCGCTAAACGCCACCTCCGTCAAAAATAAGATAATGATATTAACCGAATGCCTTGCTTAATTCCAACCTAGGCTATTCGGAAATAGCGATTTGTTGGCAGAATCCATTAAGAGTCTAATAAAAAAAAACAATTTACAAGAAAACGCATCAGACGCAGATGGTTTTGATATAGGCTAAATAGCCTATATTTAATATTTCAATAATACAATAACTAAAATACACGTTTTAAATGTCCTAAAAGTAATGCTTTATAGTTTCTTTTGCTGGTATTGATAGCGTTTTTTTTCTCTATGCCAGGTAAATGAAAATCAGTCTGTATCGCATGTCATGTTAACCATTACGCATTATTTAGAATGGTTTATTTTATAAGAATATATTCCGACTATGTGTGGTTAAATTCTATATGTGATGCAAGCACACGTTTGGCGAAAAGAATTCGGAAATAATAGGCGTTAAAACTAAAAATTCCTTGACTGTTAAATGTTAAGATTGTAATGTCAGAGTGCGACAGCTCGCTGGTCATGACTCAATAATGAAATCCCAAGCAGAAAAGAGGCGCTCTATCGTCTTGTACTGTACCAGCGGGAGTCCTTTGGTGATCAGCGAACCATCACTAACCGTGTTAACACTTCCTCCCCTGCTAAATAACGTGTAATCACCTCATCTCACTGCTATTTTGATCAACTTTTGTCACCTAAACACTATCTGATTACTTAAGCGTGTTGCAACAAAAACTATTTAAAACGATTGTTTAGCATAATGGATCTAAACTGGCAGTCTGCAATCACCAGCCATTCTTTTTACGATGTTTTATGTTTATTGATCTAGATAAATGTAGCTTAACTGAGCATGGTAAACATTCGACTAAGTTAATTCGATTCCGTTATTTTTATAATGATTTACCAATTGGAGACCTAAACTAACTAATATAAATGCATAGCCTGACGATAGGGTCAGAAGAGAAATATATAAAAATATTTTTATTTGAAGTAATCAACATTATGAACAACTATTTTTAATTGGACTGTTTATTCCTTATGATGAAAATTAATCGTGATTTTATTAAAGTAAACGTGTTGTAAATTGTTTGGGATTATTACCATTTGTAAAACTATGGCTTTGCCAAAGTAACCATGGTTAAACTATGTAGTTCGAAAGGGTTCAGTGGTACACTGAAGCCTACATAGTTTCACTTTAGTTCTACAGTAAATCGTTCCATAGACCTATACTGAATTAAAAAATTGTATCGCATATTTAAAACGTCAAATTGACGTATACAACAAAGTACATAACTATGAAACACATTGTCAAAGAAATCCAGTAAGCAACCTACACAAAGGAACCGATATACTAGGATTAAAAGCGGCCCACCTAGTCAGTGTGGCACACAATGAGTAGCCTATACCGCACAACTGTGAAGAATATACGCTCTATACAGGAGTGTGGTGGCTTAGACACTAAGACCTGTTGAGATGAAGGCTTTTTTTCTGCAGAACCGGAAGGAGGGATGCTATTTGCCCCTTTATAAAATATGTCATTAGGAAGAATTCATGTGACACAAAGGGACGGCAGTCAAAAATTGCCCCACCACTGTTCAGTAATTATATAGTTTGCCCAGACTGCGGGCTGTCATGCGTCGAGGCAGGTGGCAAGTCCATCATGCAAATGGCTTGGCGGTGCCGCCATAATTAGCCAGCGCGAGTCGCCCAAATTAACAATTAGCTAACATGCAATTCTCTCCGCGCGCGCGGCGGCTCGCGTTTGTGTGACCATTGTATAAGGCAGCCAATTGCACATATGGCGTATCATTTATCATTTTCTATGCTTCATTTACAATTATATGGCAAAGGAAATCAGGGTAAACGTTTGTAACGATTAGACTTTCTCTGACTGGTTGCACGGTTTCCGGGGAAAGCAAAACTAAGCAGACAGGGCCTATTTCTGTTTTACCAAAACACTGTAATCTTGCCATGTTGCGCAGGACACTACTATAATGTGTATCGGTTTATTTCACCCCAACCCTTGTTGGGAAAAAATGGACAACTCTTTGAAAATGTCCAATAAACTTGAAATGTCAAATTTTGATCCCACCATTAGTTTAAACAAACCAGCATTTTGTGTTGAAACAGCTCATAATATGTTATGTAAACCCAAAGGTTGGGTTTGTCTGTATTTTACCCAACCAGGGTTTAGTGCAATTTGTAGCCTATAATATGACAACCAATTGATCGGGAAAAACTGAGGACGAGCCCCATGCAGCGCAGCAGTTAAAAGTAATCCCGACCTAAGAGGTGCTGCTTTTTTAACCCCTCCAGTGATCTTCTTGCACCCGACAGCCTAAACGCCTCCCCAGCAGATAGCCCTAACACAGCCCACCCACCCACTTATTATTCCGGGCTGCCCTCCGACATGACACTGGAACAAAGTAGGCGTTAAGCCACATTAGAGCCGGGACACGAGTTATCAGTAACCCGTTATCAGTTAATGAAGGGAAACACATGCGGGGCGATACACAGTAGCCGATCAATAGCGCGCGGACAATGAGCGACTGCTCACAAAAAGAGAAATGCAAATCAATTAGAAACCTTGTTTGCTTCTGGTCCGCTCAGTCTATTCCCAGCAATTACATGTTCATTAAAGCTAATTTAACCGGGATGCTGCCACAGGGACAACAACAGTTGTTTGTTGCTCCATCATTTTCAAAGGCAGGGAATGACAGCCTAATGCGTTACATCTTAATAGAGACCGTCCTCAGAGATTTTCACCATTGTTTGGTTTAATCATTTTGGGAGATATAAGCAAACCCCAATTAGGTGACCTTTAAGCCGGACCACTGCTTGATTTATTTATTCTGTTGAAGAATAAGAAGAAATGCGTGCCAAAATTGAAATGCAAATATACTGAGATATCTTAAAACGAGTCCAATTCCTCTTTCTGTATATTGGATTAATGTAAATTGTTGATCAGTGACTGTACTTTATTGCTGGCATCGTTTCCACAGTTCACCAAAACAGGGAATGGAAATGGCTTACTGACTTCAAGTAATGAAGTTCTTCTGCCCCCTAAGACAACAAACACTTCAGACACCTTCAGATTCACCAGTTTGGCAGTGAACACGTGTAGGTTTGAATTAGCTCTTTCATAACGTAAGAAGATCTTTGCCAAAACGACTGCCGATTGAGGGTCGTTTGGAGTAAGCATACTTGACATGAGCTATGTATAGTGACATGCTGAAGTTTATCTGATGAATGGTAAATGAAAGGGGTTAAAGCTAAAATCATCCACATGATTGCACGGCTGTTCTTTTCAGAAAGAAAAATGTCTGCATGGGGTGGATTCATGGTGGCAACAAAATGCATTTATGAATTAGAATGACTTCAATCAGTCTGAAATAGAAAAGAGCAAAGATATCATGAATGCTTTTGTTCAGCGCATGTTGTATTTCAGACTTTTCTGTGTGTTTTTAGGCCATTTCATCTTACTACTTTGAATCACAAAACCGTAACACCTTTACATTCATTTGGTGGTGATGTTTTACAGCACTGAATTTGATTTAGTAACTGATACTGTAATTTATCATAAAATGTTAAGGGATGGATTGTAATGATGCATGAAAACAGGATTAAATGAATCCAACATTTTATGTGGAGTGTGTAGGTTAACATGTTAAATTAATTATTATTTTTCATTTATGGGTTTAAAAGCAAAATGTAA
This sequence comes from Misgurnus anguillicaudatus, assembly GCF_027580225.2. Taxonomy (NCBI): domain Eukaryota; kingdom Metazoa; phylum Chordata; class Actinopteri; order Cypriniformes; family Cobitidae; genus Misgurnus; species Misgurnus anguillicaudatus. The sequence goes on from NW_027395278.1 coordinate 3,188,016, forward strand.
AGTTTTTTGTCATGATTACTTGATTGTTTAAAAACATTAACGCTCTATGATGTGTCTAATAAAGCACATTAATATTTTACCTAATTATTTAGTAAAGCATAGCATTCTCGATCTTGATGCTATTTGCTACTTTATTAATATTGTTTATTGCTTGAGAGGACACACAGTACCATTTATTGACATGCACTGAAATTGTTTACGTTTTGGGGCACAGTGAGTGGAAACCTTGGGGAACATGTAAGCGTTCTCATATATCTCACATACAACCTCACATTTGTCGTCACTTAATACCATTTCATACCTATACTATTTTGGTGGTGAGCAAAGACTTTTTGCCTTGTAATCATAAAGCCCCCTGCCCCCATTTTCAAGCTTTTGCCCCCCTTCCTGATCTAAGTTAGCTTTCTAGTAGGACCATGGCATGCTGTGTTTTGGCAGAAAATCAATAAAGGGGAAAATCTGCTCTAATCATCTGCACATTTACCATCACAATCAACAATCAAAGCCAAGACCTGAGTCTTTATTTGTAGGCCTGAGCTGCCCAATTTTCCCACTGTGAAAGGCAGGCTAAATTAGAACCCTTGGTTCCTGTTAGCAGCTCTTAATGGCTCTGATTTGTGAACTGCTAAATGAGGTTATGTAAATTGATCCTGAGTGCAGGCAGGAGCCCCCAGGTGACAGGTGCAGCTTCCTGCGAGTGCGGGCAGAGGGGGGGTTATGAGACAAGGAGGAAGAAAACTTAGCAGAGCTGTAGAATCAAATCTCCCCTCAATAAAAGTTACAAGAGTATTAGATGGATTTTCAATTAAACACCCTAAGCAGTTGACTTTCATTAGTGAAGAAATTTTAATGTTTGCTAATCTAAGGCTTGAAGACGATAAAAAAATTGTTCATTCCACTCCCACATTACTGATAAAACATTCCTGATTTGATCTGTTTGTCACAATCGACTATAATTCTGTTTTAACTAACTCTTGATTTGAGCCCAGATGCCTGCGTCAGTGTTTACCACATGCAGTCTCCTAGTGTGGTAGATTCTTATAATGTACAGTGCACAGCATAAATGAGTACACCCCCTTAGAAAATTAAAATTTTTCTCCATTTGTTAGTTAAATATGAGACCAATTTGCTGTATTTTTACACACCAGTTTTATGAAACATTTATGTTTCTTAACATAAGAGTGAAAGTCACCATCTTAAGGGTATGAAAAATAACAAATTTAAATCAAATGAGGTGATGCAAAAATGAGTACACCCTACAAAAAATCTTTTAAAAAAAACAATCTAATATTTTGTATTGCCTCCATTTTTTTTTTAAAAACAGCACTTATTCTTCTGGACCAGCAATTCTTAAAGTGTGGTCCACAGACCACTAGTGGTCCCCCAAACCCTCCCAGTGGTCCGCCAAAAGATGACCTAAACTAGGCAAGTGTTTATACAATCGTCACTTATTTAAGTAGATTTTTAATGCATATGCGAAACTGTGATATCAGTTCTTGCCATTTTGTTTTAATAACGTAAAAATGGATCGGTGTCTAAACCAAAGAGAAGTCAAAAGAAAAGATCAAACATCAACTGAAAGCAGCTAAAATCCACAGATCTATTCGTTAAGTAATGTATTAGTTTTTGTTTCATGTGTAAAATCCAGTATAGTATATATATACAGTATGTTTAATTGCAGGTTTTTTTTCACATGTGCAGTTTGTTGTTCATATTAAGCTGCAAGTCATTTCACATTTACTTTTTCAAACGAAAAAAAATTCATAGAATAATTTCTGAAATAGCATTGCATTTGTGTTTAAAAAATTAGTTTTTGACTTGAAACAGTTGCATATTAAACTTAATTTTAGCTTATCCTTCCTATTATGTTGTTTTTTGGGGCGTGAGTGGGATTCTGTTAGGTCGTCCGCAGAAAAAAATTGGAAGATAAAGTGGTCCTTGGGCTGAAAAAGTTTGAGAAACACTGTTCTAGACATTGAATAAACAAGTTGACAACATACAGTTACATTTTTTATTCTCCATTCTTGAACAATGACCACTTTCAGATCCTGGATGCTGGATGGAAAACGACGTTCTGCTTGTCTTTTCAGAACTCCCCACAGCTAAATAGGGTTGGGGTCTGAATCACTTTTCTAAAATGAATAAGTGACCTTAGATGTGTGTTTTGGGTCAAATGCCATGTTAAAAGATTTCCCGTTGACCAACGGCACAGAGTGATGGCATCGTCTTTACCTTTCTCAATGAGCTCTACCAAAAGGCTTTTTGTGCATTGTCTTTACCAGTGGCTTCCTCTATGAATGACCGCCATGCATGCCTCTCCTTTGCACTGTACGTTCGTCGTGTGGTGTCACAGGAAACACCCCAGATTGACTTTCTAATGATTTAGCCAACTGTGCTGAACTTGCATTATGATTTTTTTCAACATCTCTTATCACAAACGCTCTTGACGAGGTGTTAACTTCAGTGGACATCCTGGACATCGCTGAGAACTTCCCACAAGTCCATTCTTTTTTCATTTTTGGATCCCTCTCATGACAGTATTAAAACTTATTAGCAATCCTTAATTATCTTAAAACCTTGACCATTTTGTGCAAAGAAATTCTTTTATTTCTCATGTCTTGAGACATTTCTTTATCATGTGGTGCTATTCTGTCACCATTACATGCGTGATTTTCTCTCTTAAATATCACTCCACCTATGTGATGATAAATCTTATTCATCTTTTCCTATAGTGAATTACTGTTAATTACACTTTAATTTTTTTGCTTGCGTATTCATCGGTGTGTACTCATTTTTGCAACACCTCATTTATTTAAATTAGTTATTTTTTTAATCCTAAAGATGGTCAGTGACTTTCGCTCTTTTGTTAATAAAAATAAATGTTTAATAAAACTATTTCGTAAAAAAGAAAGGAAATTGGTCTCATATTTACTAACAAATGGAGAAAAATCTTAATTTTCAAAGGGGGTGTACTCATTTATGCTGTGCACAGTAAATATAGAAACAAGTCAATTCTGGAACTAGACTAGAAGGTTCTCCTAACCTCCTGGAAACCTTTGATGGGCCATGGCCCATAAATAGATGACAGGTCTGTCCTAACAGCAGTCTAGACAAGAGGGAAAAACTGCAAAATAACACAAATAAGCATGTAAATGTGAATTGGCATAACATATTTAAAAGAGGGGACAACCCAATTCCTGTGTGTTTTTCTGTGTATATCTATGTATCTATATATAATCCACTTTCTATTATTATGGTGTTTTTCGGCAAATTCATTTCTTGAAGCTTATCAAATTAGAAAGATGCTACTGTAGACTGGTTGTGTGACATGCTCTGATCTATGAATGTCAGTAAAAAGATAAAATAATGCAAAATATAAAATTATATCATATTCATGATTAATATATCGCAATAACTTTAAAACAAACTGTTCATACTGGAGGCCTGCTTATTTTAATCAGAAGCATATAGTGCAAGTGCACAAATTCTTTCAGGTTTAGGAAATGTGGTGTGTATCTAATATATCTTAAGTTTACTTTGAAGAAAAGAAAACATACCTGCCATGACTGCTGCCTTTCTGAAAAACCATATATTGCTGATAGCATATAGATGAAAGCATGTCAGACTACTATTAGATAGGTCTTAGATATGTCTAAATTGAATTGTCCTCTTCCTCTCTTTCTGATTTTCTCGGTGCTACTACTCAATCTTACTCTATTTTCTTATATATTACTTTACTCTGTAGTTTAAACCAGGGCAAGGACACCTGAATGGGTCATTGTAATGACAATTGTTTTTTTAAGGGTGCAGGTAAACAGGAAAGAGGAACATGAGTAAGACCCGTGCTTGCATATGTTGATATGCTAAAGCTTTTAATAAAAAATGATATTATTCTCACTTATCTATATGAAGCCATTTGATGCTAGGCATCTACATCTTCTGTAGGTAACTATCTGATACAACACATACGATTGCTTATGATCACTTAGGACAAATACAGCCCTGAAAGAGACACAGAGAAATCGTATCACAACACAATTCATATAGAGTGTTAGTACTGTTTGTAGTATGCCTAATTTCTTGTATCTATAATGTCAACACATGTCATTTTTGAATGCTATAAGAGCAGTGTGTTGTTGTAAATTATTTCATTCAGAAATAAAATGAGCTATAGGTCCATAATAAAGCAACACACAAAAATATGAAAGAAATCTCGGCTGCAACATGGGAAACATTACACATTTTCATAGTTTAAACCATATTACAGTACAAATACAAAATACTTTTACATGAAAAACCAGGGATAACTTGGTAACTGACTTGATCTGTCTCTCTTTGTCCATCCTGCTGCGTGGGAATATTCTCAAACAGCATGCAGAGCATAAGAGGATGTCAAGTGTAACAGTTTTCCTCCGGCTGCACGAATTAAAGAGCGCCACAGAAAGGACTGGAGCTGAAAGGTCGGTCTCCAAAACCCTTCCTAAAATGATTAACCCTTCCAGAAGACATTACAGGGTTCAGCACCGGGCACTTGTGCTTTGTCATTGATGGTAATTGTTCTTTTTCTCAGTTGTTACGTTCATCAGTCTCCTCATTATATGGAAAAAAGAACGTATGAATGTATGAATAGACGAGGGAGATTTTCCCACACTTTCTCGGGACAGAAAAGAGCACCATTGTGAGCAGCTTCCCATCCCTATTGCCCTTACACCATTGTCTGACAGTCAGTATTGCTATAAACGGGCAGGCTGCCTTTCAAAACGCTCCCTGGAAGAAAAACTGTGAGTAGAATCTGACAATATCTCCTGAAGTGTGAAACGTCTGACGTTGAACTCGATGGATACTGAACCAATGTCTAAACCCTTCACCTTGTCTTTTAAAGGTCACATTTTTTGGCAGCATTTACAAGCTATAACAGACAGACATTATTTTGATTGACAGGAGGAGTGGTTAACAGAAGTATGAACTCAACTCACTTCTGAACAAACATTTCTATACTTTGGCAATACAGAAAAGGTATAATACTTATGAAAGATATTACTTGCTTTCCATAAAACGTGTCAGGCAAATGTTTTTCCAAATGTTTAAATGCTGGAAAATTTAGTCTATAATATATACAGTATGTGTGTGATAATATATTTATAATATACAATGATACAAAAGCATGGTAGGTTATTGTTATTGTAGGCCTATAATAGTGGGAAATATAATCAAATGTGGCAATTATTAAATGAACAAATACATTGCAAGTATTTTAAAAGCGAAAAGTGTTGCATTTGTGGTGTTCTGCTTTCCAATTTTTTGAACCACGTTCAGAATGTAGGCGTGTTAGACATCATGCAGCTCTGCGCAGGACGATCCGCAAATGACATCAGAGTTGTGTTTTTAAATCGCTCTCGCGGTGCTTTAGTGTCATAGTCGATCGCTCTGCGCAGCGTTGCATGAAGTCAAACACACCGGAAGTGAGGTAATGAAATTCAAGCTCGCTCTTCTCCAATCAACGCTGCTGTTAGTAGCGGAACTGCAATGGCGGCGATCAGAGAAACACTCGGTTCGTCTGCTGAAACTAAACAGAGGGAGCTTGGTGAACAGATTTCTCACTCAGGACCTCGGGATGTAACGTTATTTAAAAACTGTGTCGCCACAATACTCGATTCCCTCGCCGAGTTTGGCACAAAGGTCGGTGTAAAATGCCTGCTATATAAACGGTCTTATGAATCTCGTTATGTACCGTTATGATAATGTGAAATAATGTTGTAACACACAGTGCGTTAATTTTTTTATGGTTGTTTTTTTAGTTAAACGTGGGTGCTGGAGTGTTGAGTATCACTGCCAATGTCAACAGTATGGATATTTCTGAGCTTCAGCCATCACAACTATACACCTGTTTACAACAGTATATCTCCAAACTACAGGTACAGTAACAATGTAAAATGTTACTCGTGTAGAGTGAATTTATAATCTTACATTCATCTCAATTTCATAAAAGTAAGTGTCCCAATCTACCTGTATTCAGTCTGCTGTAGGATAAAGGAGACTCACTGTACTGTCATATGCATTGCAGCATTTCTATTTCAAGTTTCTTTTGAAATACTTGATTCTGATTGGTCAATTTGGACGCCCTACTGCAGAATTTCTTTAGTACAAGGATCAATGAACTACACAGCAGACCTTGTCCCAATAAAAATATTTTTTAAATAGCTATGGTCGTTTTTATATCTTTTGTGTGTCATTTAATAATACATTACTTTCAGCTTAAATGAGTGTCCATTTGTTTATTTTTATTAACTACTATATGTTGCATTGTTTGTATATTAGTTAGTACATTTGTAATTGTTGTGTTACTTATTTAGTTAAATTTTATTCTTTAAAGGCATTGGATTGGAAAACAAGAATTTCTTCCTACAGAAAAATGTGCATAAGACAGTACAGCTATCAACTTAGAAAATAATTGTTTATACACATATGACAAATTCTTCAAGATGGTAAATTCAGATATATGGGCATATTTGTAACTACAAATCTCAGTGGTTTTTGCATGTTTTGTGAAAACGAAGGAACCAATGAAATGTGAAGTTATCAATGTGACAGCACATTTGAATTTGTATTTGCTGATTTGTTTCCTTTTATACGTGAAGTATCAGTCGCTAAGTAAGCTAAAATATTATGGTTTCATTTCACATTAAAGGTCACGTTCTTTCTGATCCAATTTTTTAAACCCTAGTTAGTGTGTAATGTTGCTCTAATAGCATAAATAATAACCGTAAAATGATAAAGCTCAAAGTTCACTGCCAGGCGATATATTTTCTTTAACAGAATTCGCCTTTTAAAGCCTACAGCGAATGGCCGGTTTGGACTGCAGCCCTTTACTTCCTGTTTTAATGACGTCAGTAGAACTGTCACTAGAACGCCACCCACAGGAATACGTCAGTCGCCAGCTAAGCTAACCGCAAGCTAAGCTAGTCTGGTCCAGGGGTTAAATTGGGATTTGTTATGTGGGGGGGCTCTGCGGGGAGGGTACTTTAAGGGGTAATATGTTTAATACTGATGACAGCAAAGCCACTGGTGTGTTTTAATGACATTCTGGACCTCTGATAGGATTTGATAAGTTTCAACTTTAAATCTGTGCCAGAGATTGACCACAAATATTTTATAAAGAGTGTCTGAATTTTAAATTATGCAAATCTATGAGTTTGACACCCTATATCCATTTGTTGCACATGTCATTATGCACAATTGATTAAACTTTAAATTAAGTAAAAGGAATCAACCTCCTTGAATAATTCTATAAGATAGGCTACCCAAAAAGATTAAATTAACAAGAAAAGGTACAACACACAGTACTGTATCATCAACATGTCTAATAAATTAGCAATAGAGATTCCCTATGCTGGTCAACAGCTAAAACAAGCATATAGTAAGGTTTGATTTGTGTAATCAAAATACATAAATGTATTAAACTATACAGTGAGTTATATGAAGTGTTTTCCAGTTAACATACTGTAATTAGATGAGTGACATACATACTTTAGTCCTTAACACGTTTCTAGTCTTCTATTAAGTTTCCTCGACGAGGGCACCATTATTACCTCTCTCTCTCTCTCTCTCTCTCTCTCTCTCTCTCTCTCTCTCTCTTTCTCTCTCTCTCTCTCTCGCTCTCTCACGCTCTCTCTCTCTTGTCTCTACAATGTCAACTGATCCTGTGTGAAAGCGCGTTCTTGAAGTTCCTGAGTTTTTTCGCTCGAGTTGCATAACTTGCGCGAGGACGCGTTTAAAAGGAAAAGCGCGTGTTTCCGCGGCAATTGCGCCGCCCATTTCGCGTCATTTGCATCGCCCGGTGCGAGGACGCGTCTGATTGCGTTTTTGCATTAACTTTGGTTTGCGTTGGTGAGTATGCCCCATAATGAATGGAAACACATTATTCCCTTCGCGTCAGTGCACACGGACCAGCGCAGCGAGTACACACGCACAAGCGCAGTGGGTACACTGGCACGAGCAGAGCGAGACCTTGCAGCCTATGTGCCGGAGCTTAGCCCCGGACGGCCCCGGCCCAATTTAAACCCTGGTCTGGTCCAACCAGACTCTCGTACATTCATTTCATTTGTACAAAGAGTCTGGCCACGCTTCATTGCAAAGCGTTACTTCCGTTAAGGAGGGTCCTCTGTTGAAGTTTAAAACTATTGGATCTGCCCAGAGTCACTCAGGATCTGCCATAGGCGATCGCTAACATGTGGTCGTGACGTATATCATGCGCTGAAACCGTCCGGAAACAACAAGTCCGAATAATCAAAACAACAAAACTTGGCAAACCTGGGATTTGCTCCGGCTTTAACTTTTGTATATTCGGCAGTTTTGCAACAACGGACCGAATAGCTTTTCTAACGTCTTTCTCCGCTGCCATTACTGAACTACAACTCAAACTGACGCACGACCTCAACGTCATCGTTCTTAGCCACCCCCCTCTGTTCGCTGATTGGACCTGCAAATTTTTGCAGGTGAAAACGAAACTCTACACAGCAGTCCCAGACGTAGTACTGAAGCGAAATAAAAATAAAGCAGAAGCACGTAGGAGGGCGGAGCCAGGCTAAAGCTAAGCTGCTATTGAATCACAACACACTTAACCAAGCTACAAAATCAGAATGTATTTCTGAGGGAGGGACGTCATAGAACAAGGAAGACATCAGCCCGTTTTGAGGACTGTGAAAACAGCAGTATACAAATAAGTAAATTGTGTGAAAAATACCGTGTTTTTTTACACGTGAAACATGAACACATGTTATATTGCGCACTGTAAACACAATCAAAGCTTCAAAAACACAGAAAGAATGGGACTTTTAACCAACTGGAGACATCTAAATTACTTTAATGATTGTTGATAAATTGTTTGTGTTCAGTTGAAGAAAGTCATAGGCTTCTGAGAGATGGCATGAAGGTTTCATATTTTCATATTTGGTTGAACTGTTCCTTTACTTTTATTTGTTAACTAGCAGTGCATTGTTGCTTATTGTGCAAATCCGGATCACTCTGTTAGGGTCTATTTCATGAACACATCTAAATACACTAAATACATCTGTCTCCTCCAGTCAATATCTGAAAATCTAAAAGAGATTGAGGTGGATTCAAATAATCTCAATCCAGGCACCTGTGAAGGCTGCCGACCAGAAACACCTGAAGAGATGGTGATTGACTCAGAGCATGTTTCTCCTCCATCTCAACGTGAGGATCAAAACAAGACCCAGACTGATGACAATGTTCAGATCAAGGCTGGTAAATCGGAGGTAAATCGTGATATTTGAATATAGAGATGCGGCATCATTCCTTGACTTAGAAATTCTGTATATTTGAAGTTTTGAAGATGCTGCTAGTACTAGTTAGTGAGAACTAACCTAGATACTAAAATTCATTCAGAACATGGAAGAAGTTATAATGATAAGAAGTTATATTTTTATGTGAATAAATTTGCTCCCATTCAATTGAAAAGTTAGATTTTCATTATTATTTTAATTTACAGATGATTATCGCTGCTCTAAACATTCATTTTTTGCTGGCGTTTAAGTGCTTAAGTTGATTCTTTGATAGTCGCTATTTATTATTTGCATGTAATCAGGCCCATTTGGTCAGTATGTATGAATTTGAATTGCTATCTATGGACAGACAGTTCAGAATGAATGGTGGCCTCCTTCAGTGCCTGCTTTCCGTCAGAGAGAAACAAATAGCCACCCACTTTGAGAGTCCTGAGAGAGGTCCCGGTCCTTGCAACATTATCAAGTGGATGTTCATTACATGCTGAAATTGCATGTGGGCGAAGGACAAGGAGGCCCTCATTTTTATTGCTTATTTATTTACAGTCACTATAATAAAAAGCCAAAGCGAATCACAACTATCTGAAACGGTTGCATGTTTTGATTTTTGGAATAATTGTGTCCACTGCCCTCACTTGTTACTGGTGCGGCCCACATTGCCCTAGTATTCCTCATTATAACTAAACAGCAAAAATAAGACGGTGCATTGATTTTTTTCCTCAATTGCTCATCAATCCGACCCTCATTGCCCTCTTTCTCGCTCATTTTCTCAGATTGAACGTAGGATATCTGCATTTATAGAGCGCAAACAGCTGGAGATCAATGAAAACAATGTGAGGGAGTTTTGCAACGTGATCGACTGCAATCAGGGTGAGGATGGCAGGGCAGCATGGGGGGGGGGGGGGTTTGAGGTCGGTGGGATACTGCACATCAATTGCCAATGTTTGTAAGAGTGCTGATTTTCATGGACGAGGGGTCAGAATGCTGGGCTTACACTACGAATTACTCTTTATTGGTGCCAAAAGCAGGTTATTTGCTTTGGGCTTGTTCATTTGCAATTTGTGGTGGGGTATTTACCAGTGCATATGTATTTACACTACTAGTTAAATGTTAGAACACAACTGATCAGTCTTTACTGTTATACTTAAATGTGAATGATTTAGGTGTTAGATCTGGTCCCTGGTTTTTAATTTCTTTTTATGTAATCTTATAATGTGAACTGATGACAAAGTTACTGCATGCATATTTATATTACATGCATATTTATTCAAAATTTTTAAAGAATTTTAACATATCACACAGCAAGTCATCAAACATATTTATCTTAGCTACCTATACTATATGCATTTTCTAAACCAGCTTTATTAGGCGTCAACCTATGATGTAATTTTCATCTATAGCTGTGTTTCCATTAGCCTTCGAATAGCACAAATTGAAATAGCAAATTGAAAATGCACTCAATAGAAAAACAGCAATTTCGTATAAACACCCATATAACAAGAAAAAGTTTTTACGGTTGGATGAGGTGTTTTTTTCCAGGAAATTCAAGAAAGGAATATATAGCAAATCTGCAACGTTTTAGTCACATAACACTGGTTTATGGAAACAACATAATTACGCAATAGTTTTTTGTTGACATTTACAAAATAACTCTAAAGTTTCGCGCAGATCTTTTCTTTATATATGCTACCTCATCCATAAAAAAATGACTGATATAAAAACTTATTTCTTAGAATTAATATAATGTTATGTTTATGTTTCCAGAAACCTTTTTGTTCTGTTGATACTTTTAAAAAGGTTTTTAATCAACTGAATCCAAACATAGTTCTAAGGTTTTTAGAGGAAATTAATTTTAAACATCTTTTCTAGGCTTACTTTATTTAATTACACTTTATTCTCGCCATGAATATAGCCTTAGAACTTGGTATGGCGTTTAAAGGGACATTCCACTTTTTTTGAAAATATAAAAATTTTCCAGCTCCCCTAGAGTTAAAGGGGCAATAAGTAGGATTTACCCCCATTTTGTGGTGAAATTGTATTTTGCATTCAAACGAACAGTGCTATCTAGCGCCTCGCCTTTCCAAATGCGTGTTGCAACAAAATGCATTGTGGAAACGCATTGGTAGGCTAGTGCTTTTTGTCCCTCTCTGCTATTATAGTTTATCAATACTGTGGAACGATATGGAAGCCTCCTCGGACTTACCTGTTCAATGTAAGTAAAGAGGAGAAAGTCTAAGCTTACAAAGAAAAGTCAGATCACTGGCAGAGGTCATTTGACACCAACGAGGACATATTTATAATAATAATAATAATAATTCGTTACATTTATATAGCGCTTTTCTCAGTGCTCAAAGCGCTTTACATATGAATGGGGGAATCTCCTCAACCACCACCAATGTGCAGCATTCACCTGGATGATGCGACGGCAGCCATATTGCGCCAGAACGCCCACCACACACCAGCTTATTAGTGGTGAGGAGACAGAGTGATATAGCCAATTAGTATGAGGGATGATTAGTTGGCCATTGGGCAGGTTTGGCCAGGATGCCGGGGCACACCCCTACTCTTTTTCGAAGGATATCCTGGTATTTTTAATGACCACAGAGAGTCAGGACCTCGGTCTCATCAGAAGGACGGAATAAAGACATAGATTTTGATAAATAAAACTCTTAAAACCCTACTTACTGTCCCTTTAAACATTTGTTTCTTACCGTTTTGGAATCCATTCAGCTGATCTCTGGGTCTGACACTGCCTGAAAATAGTCCCCTGCTATTGAAAGTAACCAAGGGGACTATTTTCGGGGAGTGCGTAATATCACTACGCCTGCTGCAGCCATGTTACATCAACAAAGTCATTGATTATTACGCCAGTTTAAGAGTATAGTTCCTAGCCATATCTGCGTAGAAAATCACAACTTTTAATTTTTCGACGTTCCTAGTACACAACGTAACTACAGAAGAGTCAAGTTTTAAATAGGAAAAATATCCTAACTCTTTGGTTATTTTTTGCGCTATGCTAATGGTCTAATCAGATTTAATGGATTGTGCTAAGCTATGCTAAAAGTGTTAGCGCCAGACCCGGAGATCAGCTGAATAGATTCCAAAACGGTAAAAATCAAATGTTTAACACTAGGGGAGCTGGAAAATGAGCATTTTCAAAAAAGTGGAATGTCCCTTTAAAGGAAAAGAAAGAAAGAAAGTTTATTTTTCCAGGACCCCCAAATGAGATGGTACAAGGGGATGTCCTTTCAATAAATTCTAATATATAAATAGTAAACCGAAAATTTGAATTGTTGTATAAAAGGGCAATTTTAGTAAATTTTTATTGTTAAACTATTTCGCAGGATATCTACATTTTAACAATAGGTTTTGTTTTATTCCTTTTGGTTTATAGAGGACAGCTGTGCACGAACGGATGCAGTTTTCACGCCATATCCTGGTTTCAAGAGTCACGTCAAAGGTTTATTATATTCTATAAGAATGCATTACATATTTTTTGTATACCCCAACCCTGTGGCACCCATGTAGACATATAATTAAAAGTTGTTTCATATTTAATTTTAAATATGTTTTTCTGTTTGCTCTACGTGCAGTGATTCGTATAAGTGCTCATGCTCACATTCTTTATAAAACTTCAGACCATATGATTAGTGATTAGGGTCATGGATCAGTAATTGATGTTTGTTTCCTATTTTAGTGACACGTGTGATAAATACATACGGACCCCAGACTAGAGGGGTGCATGGTGAGCTGGGAGACCATCAGCAAGGCTCCATTAGTAGAGACTGTGGAAACCCAGCCATTGAGGAGAGGCTTCATAACATGGAAGCCCACCTGAAACTTCCACCAGGTTTGCTGGATCACTAGTTTAACTTTTAAGGACCTTTTCAGGACATGTGTTACTATTTCTAGTGTTCAGACATTAAGTAGTTTTTATTGACAGTATTTGCTGATGAATGTTGACAAAGTGTGATAGTTATTTTATGCTAATGTACTGTATTTTTCTTTTAGCGGGTCCAGTACCTCAGAGCGTTTATCAGCGGCTAAAGAAACTTGAAGATCGAATTCTGGAGCTTGAGGGTCTTTCCCCGGAGTACTTCCACTCCACAGTAAGTGGTGGGAAGAGAGAATGCGTGTGTGTTCTTGTTTGTTGGAGAAGTGGATGATCAGATATTGAATTAGTCTGTTGAGCTTAGCACTATCCTTCCACAAGTTCCACGCTCTTAGAATGTCCACAGTAGTTTATGAACACAGAAAACAAAGCTTTAGATGAATCATTGGATGACTTCCTTTTTTTTTGTACAGGGTTTAGATTAAACCAGGACCAGGCCTTAGTTATATTAAAGTGTGTGTAAAATCATAAAAATAATATGTTCGATTTTTAGATACATGGCACAACACGGCAGCCTGGTGCAACCAGACACGTACATTCATTTCATTTGTACAGAGAGTCTGGCCACGCTCCATTGCAAAGGGTTACTTCTGTTAAAGGGACACTTCACCCATTTGCATTAAGCTGTGTAAAGTTAAAAAAAACCAGTCATGTTTTTAAATGGTCGTGCATCATTCCCTCTGTTTCCCCTGAGACAGGAGAAATATGGATTTCAGTGTTGCACTTCCTTCTTTCAATGATGTAAAAATCATCATTTTGCATCATTGAAAGAAGGAAGTCCTATATCTTTGTAGAGGGGGTGAGACTACAAACACTCCTTTTCTCAGTCAAATAGGCACCAAATTCGAAATGTATGTTAAATTTCGACTACAAATATGATCCACTTTTAATAAAGATGAATGTTTCCACGGGTGAAATGCTCCTTTAAGGAGGGTCCTCTGTTTAAGTTTAATACTATTGGATCTGCCCAGAGTCACTCTGAATCTGCCATAACCAATCGCTAACGTACTTTGGTCGTGACGTATGTCACTCAGTCTGGCGCACGACCTTAACGTCTGCGTTCTTAGCCACTCCCCGCTGTTCGCTGATTGGACCTGCAGATTTTTGCCAGAGAAAACGAAACTCTACACAGCAGTCCCAGACGTTGTTCTAAAGCGAAATGAAAAGTAAGCGGAAGAACGTAGGAGGGCGGAGCCAGGCTAACGACACGGCGCTTCTCGCCCGGTGTGCGACATCCTTTATGCTGCGTACACACCAAACGCAAAGCATTGTGTTCCTTTCTCTTGATTACTTTTGGGATTTAACTTGGTGTCATGCAAATTTTTAGCTTGAGTTGAATATTTTCAACTTGTGCGGAAGACGCGTTTGAAGCGAAAAGTGTGTGTTCGTTGTGCACAACTCGCGTCATTTGCATCGCCCTGCGTGAGTTTGGGTGTATTTGCATCGCCCTGGTCGAGTTTGCGTCTATTTGGATCGCCCTGCGCGAGTTTGCGTCTATTCGCATCGCCCTGCGTGACTTTGCGTCTATTCGCATCGCCCTGCGTGACTTTGCGTCTATTCGCATCGCCCTGCGCGACTTTGCGTCTATTCGCATCGCCCTGCGCGACTTTGCGTCTATTCGCATCGCCCTGCGTGACTTTGCGTCTATTCGCATAGCCCTGCGTGACTTGGCGTCTATTCGCATCGCCCTGCGCGACTTTGCGTGTATTCGCATCGCCCTTCAAGACTGCGTCTATTCGCATCGCCCTGCGCGACTTTGCCTCTGTTCGCATCGCCCTGCGCGACTTTGCATCTGTTCGCATCGTCCTGCGCGACCTTGCGTCTGTTAGCATCGTCCTGCGCGACTTCGCGTCTGTTCGCATCCCCCTGCGCGACTTTGCGTCTGTTTGCATCGCCTTGCGCGACTTTGTGTCTGTTCGCATCGCCCTGCGCGACTTTGCGTCTGTTCGCATCGCCCTGTGCGACTTTGCGTCTGTTCGCATCGCCCTGCCGGACTTTGCGTCTGTTCGCATCGCCTTGCGCGACTTTGCGTCTGTTCGCATCGCCCTGCGCGACTTTGCGTCTGTTCGCATCGCCCTGTGCGACTTTGCGTCTGTTCGCATCGCCCTGCGCGACTGCGTCTGTTCGCATCGCCCTGCGCGACTTTGCGTCTGTTTGCATCGTCCTGCGTGACTTTGCGTCTGTTCGCATCTATTCAAGTCTTGCCATGACTTTGTATGTAATCTACTTGCACAAATAGTTAATTTACTTCTAAATGCAGAAGTCGCGTTCCTCGCTCAATTTTACTTGTTAGATTTAATTATGGGTCAGGCGAATTTTTCAATCAAATAGCATGTATTCGTGTCTATTTGCTTCTTTGCATTGACTTTGTATGTATGCAAAACATCGAATTCACGTTTGGTGTACACCACATTAGTGTTCCTAATTTGACCGTGTCCTTGAAGCTAAGTGGTAGAGTATTGCATAAGCATCGCAAAAGGTTGTGGCTTCTAACTCGATGAATATACATGCTGATAAAATGTAACATTGCAGTGCACTACAAGTTACTTTGGATAAATGCATCTGCGAAATCCGTAAATGTAAAAGCAAATTCATAAAAAAAACTTTGTGAAATCAAACTTTTATTTAGTGTGTTTTATTTAGTCCATGTCTTGTTTTTTGATAAAAATATCTAAAATACATTTGAGAAAAATTTTATTATTAAATTATTAATGATTTTTGGACCCAATTGTTCATGACTCCAGACTTTGCCTTTAGCTAAACTATTTATAAAATTTTCCTGCAAAATCTTAAAACAAAAGTTATTGAAGGCCCCTTTAAAATGTATTAAAGGTAATATGGAGCAAGTAGGAAACAGACTACTGTTCCTAAACACAAGAAGAACTAAAGATAGGAATAAAATCTGGTATTTTGTAGCAGCTGCTATTCTGCATATCTTACTGAAGGATTTCAATGTAAGTAATAGCTGTGAGGCTTCAACCATTTGTGTGGTACATTTCAGCATGGATTGTGTTATGAACCTGCCACAAATGTAATAAAGACTTTGCTGTTGTTAAAGGTGCAGTAAATAACAAGTCCTGTTTATTTCCAGGGTGTCAAAAAGGGGTTAAATAAAACTTTTTGTTATTATGCAGATATGTATGCAACACAGATATGACTGCTTAAACATACAAGGTTTACCTGTAGCATTATAAGCTTTATACTATTTTGGCTTCCCAAATATCAGTACATTTTAGCATTTAGGTGGTATAGCTCTTGGGTCCTTGTGTAGTGTAAGTTTAAGAGCCTGTGCTTCTACCACACATTCTTTGTTTGTTTTTATGCCATCCAGCGCAAGTCCTTGCTACGCTGACTTCTCACTTATGCTTCTCCTCCCGCGCTCACGACAGACGACCAAAGAGTTCTTCAAAACCATTAAAAGCTGATATGGGTGATATTTTCCCTCACTCCAGAATTTGTTATCCCTGTCAGATTGTAGCCCATCAAAGTTAGCTGAGTAAGTGCTCTTGAACCGTTTCTACGCCTCCTCACACCAGCTTCACTTAGTTCGGTGCTGGGCTGAAAGCTAGCTGATTTCCATGTCCTTTACAATGTGTGTGTGTCTGTGTATTGCCTGTAAAGTGGGACGTCGAGTGCCGTCAAATATGCTGATCTTCTTAGTTTGCGGCGCTGCTTTTAGCAAATAGAATGAATTAATTGAACTCTGCTGACCAGGGCTGAGCAGATATCATCTCCCAACCAAATGGCCCACACGCACAGCGAAAAGTGATTAAAATGGAGATAAATTATGGATAATGGATAAAAAAATGGACAGTATAAATCCATTGGACGGGAATAAAAATTCCAATGGCTCCCACTTAATACTGTTAATCAGTGCGAGTCCATGGCAGCGCTGGTCTGTTGGCAGTGATTGAGTTACAATGAAGGACGTCTCTGTTTCATACTCTAATCATGTGCCGTTTCTGCCCACTTACTGGTTAAAGTCCTTGTCCTTGGTTTAATGTATTGTTTTGGCTGCCTTTACATTTTTCCGCCTTGGAATTTGGTCTTTTTTGTCCTATGAATAAAAGGCCAAAGCAGAGATTTGGGTGTAATCTGATTAAAAAAACGAAACCTGTGATGTGCCGTCTCATATGCATTGTTCGTATAAATCAGCATTCATTTCACACTTCCGTTTCTTTTCTTTCAGAATTTCTCGATTAAACGGCCTAAAGCCTCAATGTCGCAGGTAAGTTCCATTACTGATGCATTTATGTAGTCATGGAGAAAATCGTGAAGGTCCCGCTGTTAAATGAGAATATCTCGGGTGGCTGATGAAAACGTCTGTGTTTATACAGAGCTGCAGTCTTGCTGAGCTGGATGGGAAGATCAGCGCCATCAAAGCAGCCTTGATGAGAAAAACTAGCGAGTTTCAGCCCACAGACACAGGAGAGTTTCCATACTGACTTAAAGGTCCTGCTCATTCATTTCATTTTTTTATGATTTATAAAAATAAACTTCACAAATGTCAAGTTGTCTGTAAAATGTGTTTTTTAGTTTTTTTTATTATTCTTGTTGATTTAACGTTTGTATGCCACTTGGTGTAAATAAATTCACATTAGAAAGAAAATTATGTGCATTTTTAGTGAAAATTTCCCATCGAGAATTTGATGGAATTGAACACTTCAGCCTCAAAATAATATATTTTGTTCAATTAATTATTTATGTCTCTTAAGAAAATGCAGGTCTCAATAAAAAAACTATTAAAATGATAATGAACTGTAGTTATTATAAACAACAATTTCATAAATAAAAACATTATTTTAAAACTAAAAGGGAGCATCATTCTAGCAGCATCATTCTGCTTTATAATATGTGACTGTTGTAATAGCCAGCATAATAATAACTTGACATAAATTATGGTCAACCATTTGTATTTGTGTAACAAAAATATAGCAAAATAATTTTCGATACTCTATTTTGACTGCTATTATTTTAAGTGTACAAGAAAGAATAATTCTTCAGCAGCCTACATGTCAGCGAGGGGTCATGAATATGTTAATGTTAAAAGTGATTATTACATGTGATTGAGGGACTGCTTAAAGTACATGTGAATGTGATTGCAAACGACATGCAATGTGAATGGACAGCAGCAGCTGCTGTGACTCACAGAGTACATCTGTAACCTCTCAATGCACTTTTTTTAATAATAGGATTAAATTGGTTTAAAATGGTTTAATCATTTGTAAATATAATGTCATATGTAAGCAATAAGGTACGAGAGGCTGTGCTGTATCGTGAATAAGTAACGGCTGAAGGGCGTTGTTAGGCACGACGCGAAGCGGAGTGCCTGCAACCCCTTCAGCCGTTACTTATTCACGATACAGCACTTGCCTCGAGTACCTTATTGCTTTTATAAAACGGTTACCACACAATATTAAAGTAAAAAAAATCTTAGTGCAACTTTCATGAAGTTAAATCAATAAAAGCATTCCTTCCGCTAGAAAAAATAGTCCCTGACTGCAAACAACAACATGAAAGCTCAAATAAAAACAACAAACTGTTCTCAGACTTTGTCTCATTATATGTTTATGTGTTGCTAAGGGTGTTGCTAAGGGCGCAGTGATATTAAATAGAACCGTTGGGTGAAGCGGTCATAGAAGTGTTTTATCGTGAATAAAGCACACCTATTGACCAATCAGAATCAAGGATTGGAACTAACCGTTTTATAAATGGTATTAAAACACATTTACATTTAATTTTTGTATAATATTAAACTGTACTTGTCAAAATTATTTGCACCATCTGGGTTACTTGTGTTAATAGTTTTTAGCAGTTGTTATCTGGGAATAACAAACTTGCAAATGTCGCAACTGTCCAATCAGAATCAAGCATTCCAACAAGCCATGTAATGAAAGCAAATAATAACGATAATAATAAAGAGCTCTTACTATTGTAAAATTGAAACCTAAACTTTTGCAATGCACAAATAACTGCATCACAACACTGTAGGGTTGTATGCGAGTTAGGGACACGACAGTAGGAAATCATTAATATTACGTATTTATTTGAAAGAATATATTAAGAGTTTGGTTCCAAAAGCGATAAACGTCATTTTTTTATTAGTCACTGCCAAAGTCAGTATTATAGCAGATGTCAGTATTTAAAAGTAAATTCTTAATTTTACGCAAAATACAACATCCGCCGTGTTATTCTGTCATCTTTTCTCCCTTTTTCCCAAAACGCAATAAACGCCACTCCTCCTTTTCTGCAGAATGCAATAAATCCGCTCAACAAATCACAGCGCACCATTCCACGCATTGTTAACAAACAATGGCGGCGCGTTGAATACACAGAATCTTAGTTTTTCTCATCTTGTACTTTGTGATCAATAAACAAACAAACAAACAAAAACAAAATAATACTTAAATGGTATGGATAAACCTGTGGTGGTGTTCTGTGACAGGAAAGAAACGTAACCATCAACATATAATAATTTAGGTGAAGGGAAGGAAATTGCGGATGTTTGTTCCCCTGACAGCATCAAACTTCTGTCATGCTAACACATTGACCCCAGGGGATCTTATGAAAAACTTTCCATTATTTTAATCGAAGTCTACGAAAATCAAGAAGGACCAAAATATTTTACAGCTGATCGCTGTCAAAAATGTTAAGTGACGACATCCCAATTATAACCGCAGCAATGACAGTTTCATAATATGACAAAGTAAGTGTTTTGATTAATGCCATTAATGTTTATTTTTTATACCACTAGTGAACTAAATGAATATAACATGGCAAAGATAAATGCACATTTATATATTGATTCAATAGATTTATAGCATTTAAAAAAACTTGTCATGGATTTATTGCATTTTGTGAAAAAAAGAATTCGTTTTTTTATGAATTTATGGATTTGAATTTTTTTTATGTTTTTATAACCTTAAGATGCTATGTGAACGTTTGTAACAAAAAATAGTAGTTTTCATCTTGTCACTTTCTTGGTATAGAAAACATGTTTTTACCGAAATTTGTCAAAATGTATTTATTGCGTTTTGGAACCAAACTCTTCATATTTAAAAAAATAAATAAATTAGATTTGTACGTTCCTTTAAGATTCGTCTCTTCTCCTGTACTTTACTGGAAAACGTCAGTACTTTGGATTTCTGTACCTCTCAACCAAGACCCACATTCACAAGCCACCAATAGTGACAGGTAATTAAAACTGCCTGAGTGAAGGCTTGTCAAAACACGGGACTTGTTGGAATTCACTGTGTGAGGGCTGCGATCTGTTCCAACGATGAAGTGGGAAGCAAAAGCTGACTCCTCCAGGTGTTCGGACAGACCTCTTTAATTTTTGCTCCGGCTTTCTGAGCCCGAAAAAGGCCCGCAATGCACCCTGGGAGGTGTGTACTTGAACGGTAACAAAGCAAATGGGGGAGTTGTCTATTGTCACTCCTCCAGCTTTTGTCTCAGGCTCGGACTCTTACGTAGCTTAAGGAGAACAAATTGGCTTGACAATAACAAATGGATTATAAAAGTGAATTAAGGCCTTTGTTGTGAAGTACGGCTCACCAATGTCCGTTTGTCCTTCTGGTCATTAAGCTGAGAACGCAGGCTAATAGGCTGGTGAAGTAGGCCAGTCTACATCTGTGTCTGTGTGTCCTTTGTTGATTTATTTTACAAAAATCGAGTTTTTCTGTTGGAGATGGAGTGCTCTATATCTGAATGGTATAGCATCCGCCTGTCTTTCCATAATCGCCATTACTGACCATAGATATGCTGCATATTTGGTATGGCTCACTTTTTCATATTTTATTCACCAGTGAACTCCATACACAGAGTAGTCAACGGTCATATTCTCATGATTTTTTTCTGAGACCGTGCATGGAGGATTAACTCTGTTCCCTACCCCCAACCACTCCACTTCACCCAGCTATTCTGTCTATAGCAAAAGGTACTTCCGTCCCAATTCGTTTACTGGTTTCTCTCTGTCACGCACTTCCTCGCTCTTTCGCTACCTTTTACTATCTCCTCTTTGCTGTCTGTATGTGATTAAGACTTCTTGGCAATCGCAAGAAAAGCCAGTTAGGCTTTTTCTCCATTTCTTTGGTTCTCCCACATTGTGCGAGGTAGAGACATAGACTCATAACCATTCATAACTCGCAAACTCTTAATGGGCTTCAACCCTCCAAAAAGAAGGAAAGAAAGCTTTCCCCCCTCTCTCCTCTGACTAGTCAGATTCAGTCTTTCTTTCCCCGTGGCTCTGTGTCAAAAAAGACTGTTGCTCGTTTGTGTGGGGAACAATGGTGAACAAGGCTGAATCTCTAGCGCCGAACAAAGGGAAGAAAACAGGTTTTTCATTCTGCGGAACATTAGATTCTGACACATTTTAGCATGGCAGTTTTTTTTTGTCCTGAGTGCAGTGGCTGGGCTCTTTAAAAAGGACCACCTGTTGGCTAGCAGGCTGCTCTTCATTACGCGAGCAACTATTATCACAGAGAGAGGAGCTCCGCAGGGGAGTTCTGAAGTTAACCCTGCCCGTCTGGACCCACACGCTTCCTGCCATACAGCAGGAAGTCACACGCTCATTTTGCTACAATGCCACTACTTGATGAGATGTCTAGATTGGTGATTATAGTCAAAATTTGAACGGAATGTACTCTTTTAAAAAAAAATCGATCGTTCTACATGGTCATTTATTTTGCATGCACATTAAGGCATTTTTCAGACTTGCAGTTTAATAGTTAAAGGTGCATTGTGTAAGTTTTAGAAGGATCTCTTGACAGAAATGCAAAATAATATACATAACTGTATTATTACTGGTGTTTAAAGACCTTACATAATGAACTGTATTGTTTTTATTACCAGAATGAGCCGTTTTATCTACTTATCCCGCGGGTCCCCTTACATGGAAGTCGCCGTCATGTTTCTACAGTAGCCCTTAACGGACAAACTGTTCTACAGAGCGAGTTTCGTTCCTACGTTGTCTCATACAACGACAAGTTTGTCCTATTTATTTATCAGTATGGCTAGTGGCTAAACTGATCTCTGAAACAAATACCTTGTTGAAAATAAAATGTTTTGGTTTGCTAAGGACATGGATCACAGCTGTGCGGAGAGGTTTGGCAACCAGGCAAGAATTCAAGGACCTGAAGCTAACACTGTATACACAAATTTCTGTAGAAATTACGGTATTACTGGCAACTAGCTGCCAGTAACTTACTGTAGATTTTACATATGGGTGATTCCTTACGAAACCATTGAAACACCACGGCACTAATGATTTTAGCTTTAAAATGTGTAATATAATAACATTAAAAAGCATCAGAATTAACACAATACTGTGTTCTACCTTGCACAATGTGTGATTTCAACATAAGAATTTATAATTGTAAATTTTATCTCATTTTCTGCTGAAATTCTCATTACCACAATGTGTCCGGCTGTGTTTGAACATGCGTTATGTTGTAATTTAATCAAATTAACACAAAAATATTAAGAAAAAAAATAAATGGATGTTTTGCTAGACTACTTTAGATGACAGAAAAAAATTACTGAATATTCATGTATAATAATAATAATGAAGAAAAATTAGGAAAATGATGTGTCCATGCCTGATGTTCTCATCCTCCGCAACACTTTTTGAGAACAGTTTAAGCACACATACAGAATTTTAATAAAGTTTGATTTTGAGTGACCAAGCACATGGACCAGTTACTTCAAGATGGCTACCAGGTAAGATCATTTTTTTACAGTTAATTTGAAATATTGTCTTGTCAGAATGCTTACACGACATTTTGATTATCATTACCGCAACAGATGCTTATTAAATGTTAATTTAATTAATAGAAGCATAATACTTTGATTTTAAATGCATGTGCAGAATCTCCAAATTATGTTCTTTCAGGTTTGTCATGTCATTTTGAAAATATGTCAGTGTTGATGTTTTCTGACTGTTGCGGTAATGAGATTTTTTAGGACTAATTTTTTAAATTATGTTACAAAAAGTGTTAAATGATAAGTAAAAGTTTTTAAATTAAATTCCCATTTACTCCAGACTTTGTTTTTCAATGTCTGGTGGGAAAAAAAGTAAATTTAAGCAATTTTTAAATTTTCATGCTTGACATTTTTAAAACCAAGTTTTCGTGAGAATCACCCATATGTGTTATTTACTGGCAACAGTTTGTTCAAAGTTAAATGAATATGAATCATGTTCAGTCTTTATCTTCTATCAGGGCCGTGCACAGACATTTTGAGGGGCAGTGGCCCAAACCAAAAAGGGGGCACGGGGGCCGCAATTTATATGGTTTTAACAATATGATGTGTTATAGATTAGTATCAAATAATATAAGTGATTATAATGGAAAATAGACTTTATAACAAGATTTAGAGTGTGACAAAACTTCTTAATATTCTATATGATTTACATGCTGAAGCTTTGAATCCATGCTTGCCATTTTGAACAGCTTTTGCAGCCTCCCTTCCAACTTTGTCTTTTTTTTTTAAACATTGTTTTTTATTTTTTGTTGACAAAGTGTGCCAACAACAGCAAATTTGTTGTTATTTATATCAGATCTCATCAGGGAACATTACACATTAGACAATCACTGTAATTCTAAAAATGTTTGCTAAGTTGTTAGCACTTTAAGAAGACAGAGAGCAAATCATCCACAGAAATACAAAAACATAGGAAAGCCGAGAGAGGTCATCCATATTTTTATTTTTGCTGCTTGTTTTCTCATGGTCTCGAGATAACAAAAGTTGTTTTCTTGCTATCCAGACATAATAATCCAAATGCCATAATGTAATTTCCTGTCCATAATATTTCATTTATTTTGAAGTGGACTGCTGATGCATATAAGTTGGGGTCTTCGCCGTTACCACGCGTAGCTAATTGTCGATAGACTTAATAAATAAAGTTTGATGTTCGTGAATTTAGGGACCATCTCTAAAGTGCACTGTACATGTTTCTATCTTCAATAGTATTTAACAGTTTATTTGAATAAATATAAAACATCTAAAAAAGTGTGCATTATAGTTGACAACCACGAACACTTTACAGATGGTTTTGTGACTGTTTGTTGACTTTAAGTTATTCCATTTTAATGCTGTTTAAAGAAGAAACGTATATGGAGTACTTTAAAGACGGTCCCTAAATTCACCGCGCTATCAAATGGTCAATTATTGGCAAATCTGTTTCATCTTGAGCGAATCCCTGATCTAAGTAAAATCTCATTTGTTCATCCATGCTCATTTAGTTAATATGCTTTTGCTGTCTAAAAATTATGTTCTATTGAGTACACGTAAGCTTTAATCACATCACAAGAATACAACTTTTTTTATGACGAGATCACGAGAAAACAAGCAAGCAAAAATAAATATAGAACACGACCTCTCGCCTTCAAACTACCAAATTACTAATTGAGCAGCTCAACAACTGAGGTAATGTAATGAATCTACCTGTTAATACAACAAACTGTCGTCTCCACCCTTCAAAGAGTGGACACAGAATGTGAGAGATGCTGCGGAGCGGGCGGGAAATCACGAAGTGGACTACCAGAAACAGTGGATCTTTAGACGAGCGGTTACAGAACACTTTGACTGGGGTTGGCGAGAGGGGCACCTCAGCCGATTAGGGCAGAAGGGCAGTTGCTCTAGCCACCGGGCCACCCCCCTGTGCACGGCCCTGTCTTCTATAGTAAGTTACTGGCAACCAGCTACATACAGCTTATGTTTTACAGTGTACATTCATTTTACATTAAAAGTAATGTTAGCGTGTTCTATTTGGTATGCATTAGATATGATATATGAACGAAGGTAATTTGTCATATATTTCCCATGTTTTCAGAAATAAAACTACTGCAAAAGGACTCATGTTGTTATTGATTCTATTATCTATGTGTGGAAGTTTAAATGGCTAATAGTCAATATAATATTAAAAATATATAGCATTTTATTAGAATATAATCTGTGGGGAAAAATTATACAAAATAATAGGGGAAAGCGGGGCACAACAAAGCTTTTTAGTTTTGGCTCAATCATTCAAAAAATATTTGAGTTTGATTAATTATATTTTTACACAAGCAACACATCTCTGCTACAAATGAACATTTGAAGTTTGTTTCTAGTACTTACCATTCTTGGACAATTACACCAAACGTGACAGAAGTGCAAACGTTACAACTTACCCTATAGACGGGGTTAATTGTAACAGGCAGGGGGTTAGTTGTAACACTTGCTAAAAATTAAGGTTGCAGGCAAATATTTCAATACTATTTTGTCTATATACTTGGAGTAGAAATTGTTTATATATCTGTCTATAATAGACAGGTATCCAAACTGTATTTATTCATACATCCAGCCCTTTTCTAACAAGAGTTCAATTATAAATGGATACAAATGTCTAAATATGTGAGAAAAAGTAGCACAATAATGACAAAACCTTTTTTTATATGTGACCCAGTCTGTAATAATCATACTACAGTTTCAAAAATCAAATTCTGAGATGATGAACATCAAACTCTGATTTTAGCCATTCATTTCATTATGATTTTAATCTTTGACAGTGACCTTTTTCAATCAATATTAAAGATATGAACAAAAATAAATTTGACACACGATTTTTGATAAGACAGGCACATTTATTTTGTTGGCAGCCAGCAATTATTTGTGTGTAGCCTATTTAAAACAACAGAGAGAATTACGCTAACGTTAGCTGTTTTCATATCGTAAGTGCTGAGGGGTTAGTTGTAACACAGCGTTACAATTAACCCCGCTGGGTCAAAATATTTCCAAGCCAACCAAAAAAGTTGCCAAGAGCTGCAGACATATTTGAAATGATATGTTTTAGTCAACAAGACACTGATTAATATGACATAACATTCGATTTGGTATCTTACACACCCAAAACCGAAAAAAAAACCCCATATGATTTTACTAGCATGCCACCAAAACACTCGTTCATCAATAACTCTCTGAAAAAACATTATACATTTCCAATAAGTTGTGGGGGGTCGTCTTTTGGCAGTGTGAAAAAATACCGAAAAACCACAACGCTCAACCTTGTGCAACAACGTAAACAGTCCGTGTTACAACTAACCCCATGTTAGTTTTTGCCCCACGCACCCCTACTGTATATTTGATTTTATTTACAATAATCATTTTGCAGTGTCTTTTGTTTTCTTCCATGTAAAGCACAAATACTATAGAATTTAATGGGATCCGTCAACTGTGTGCTTACTATATTTTATCAAAATATCTTCAGTATAATTTATCACAATACTTCCATAGTAATGTCAAATAAGTCAATGGTTTCCAGCAGCTTTGTGCTTATCATCATTTATCAAAAAATTATTTTGTGTTTATCCGATGAGGTTGAGTAAATGATGACAGAATTATCACGGGCGAACACTCCCTTTAAAATTGAACTAATTTCAATTAAAAGTGAAATAAGAATGTTTTTTGTGATAAAGGTTTTTCAGATTATAAAAATGTATAAAATAAATTGATACCGTTGACTAAATAGTTATTTAAAGCAGTTGTTCTCAAACTTTTTTTAGCGTGCGGCCCCCCTTGTGTACGGCAAATTCCTTTGCGCCCCAAAGAAAATTTATGCCAAAAACCAGTTCTAAAACGTAAAATTTTAATGAAACAAAACATTAAATTATACAAAGAAGTGCTTTTGGTTAGTAGCCTTATTTTTTAGGTTTAATTACACAGAATTCATGATAAATGAATGTATTTTATAAAATGTCATAAAACTGGGGCCCCCCTGGCACCATCTTGCGGCCCCCAGTTTGAGAACCACTGATTTAAAGAACCAAAAAAGGTTATTTTATGGCATTACTGTGAAGAACCTTTCAAAGATCTTTATTTTTAAGAATGTAAGGTTCTACAAACTATAAAAAGGTATTAAAGAAATGGTCATTTTAAGAGCCTTTGACTCAGCCTAATTGTTCTTTGGGGAACCAGAAACGCATCTTTGTGAAGAACTCTTATTTTTAAGAGTGTATCCTCTCCCACCTGAACTACAAAAACAAAATTCAAGATGCATACTTAATTCAAGATAAGAGCAATATAAACCTCAGCGACCCTTTCTGGACTCCAATTGAAATTGAAATAAAGCTGATACATTTGGAAACCTTAACCATATAGGCAAAAGCAGAGTCAAATATAACGCATCCTCGAATAGCCAAAGGGCTGTGCACCTAGGCTCGCTGGGGTTAAAATGTGGCAGTTATATTGCCAGGATGGAGCAGCGGGAGCCGAATTCAGGCAATTACAATCAAGTCAGGGCGCAGTTAGAGCGTGGGCCTGGAACACGAGTAGGATGCTGATGAGACACTTAGCCACACAGCCTCAGCCATTGGCCCTCTCCATTGACTGCCAACCCCCCCTGCTGGATAGCCATATAGATCCCTGAATCCAATGCTCACACCCTCTCACCTTTAGCTGGGATATATCTGTGTCACTGATACAGGCACAAAGATGCTGCTCGGGCTGATAATCTGGGGATGGACGTATATATTGTTTTCTCAAGCTGTGTTAGTGTAACAACGGTGCGTCCATTCCATCACTCAAACACTTGACTTGATTTAATTTACCAATTAATTACATCATTTTCCAGTGAGGAGAATGGAGATGTCTTACTCATGCAGAAAATTGGTACCCGCATTACCCGCAAGGGTCAAGCAACTTCAAATCACATTGTGACCTTACAGCAAAGACATAAAGTACAGTACAGAAGGGAGTCTCTCTTTCACCTCAAAAAAAAAAAAGAAATACCATCTACTCTACAGCATTTTGAAGCACACGTACACCTATGTTTACGCTTGAACACAATACGCTCTTGAATGTTGATGCATTAGGTTGCACACCTGAGGTCTGCGCCTGCCCTGTGTGAGCTCTAATCTAGGGTCCATTCATCATAGTGGGCCCGTCTGACACACGGAGGCGAGAGGTGGGGGTTCGTTCCCCATCCTGATTACTCCAACCCATCCCAGCTTCACTTCGGCCTCCTGCAATGCCGGCATCTACACAAATCACTTCTGCCCTCCTTCTGGTGGCACAGTCACTGCGCACAGAGAAGACGACACCTGAAAGCAATTAGGGATCCAACAGTAGCTGGGAACTGGTGACTTTTCAAGAGCTTTTCAAACTTTTCCCCCCACTGGTTGATGTTTTTGTCATGCAAAGACACAAACCTGATTCTGAGGCACTTGTGCATTTCAAATGTTCTGATGCCCAGCTGCTTCGAAATTAAACTGGATATTTTTAGTAATTGCACGAGGAAAGGAGTAACTTGTAATGACGTTATCCAAGATTCCTGAGGCTTTTAGCCGCTAAAATGCAAATGAGCGTAATGCAACTTTTTCCCGTGCCATGAAAACCTTATTTTGCTGTCTCTAAGCTGTAATCCACATAAAATATGTTGCCACATGGCGCACGTTTTACCAGAGCTCTGGTTTGGACCAGATTGCTAGTTAGACACCTCAATTTTACCCGTGGCATTCTCGCTTCTTGATGTTTTGGAAGCCACTTTCCATCCATGCTGTCGACTTGTGGGTTCTGTTGTCCTGCAACACCTCACTCACAATTCCCTTTGTAATGGCTGTTTTTTAACAGCGCTTTATCTTCCCTCTAGATCCCAGGCGCTGGGCTCGGCAAACCCCATTCTTTCAAATTATTCCATCTTTGCACGGAGAGAGAAATTGGATTGTGTTGATCCCGTTTTTGCAGCGGGGAAGGTGGCCGTAGCATTATCCTCGGTTTACACTGGTGACGGAGAGGCAATCACACAGAGGTCTCACTCTGACACAAACACTCCAGCCTCTGGACGAGGAAATTACACCACAATGAGCTCTGCCTCTGTGCCTCGAGGTCACTCGCTACCTCACACGCTCACAAAAGTGTGATCACCTGCTGAAAGGTATTATTCATGCAGTATCAGTAAATGTCTAATTTGTTTTTCACACTGTGTTCAATTAAAAGTGTTGTGCAATGTAAAACTGTATTAACTCAGGCATAGATGAATAATAAGAGTCCTGTACATAATGACATACCGTGAGTCTCAAACACGAATGTTCCCTTCTCCTTGTGTAAACCTAATGCATGCAAAAGACAGCTGGAAAACAAACCAATCTCAACATAACACAGACTGTGACGTTACAGTCGTGATGTATGCCCCAACATTAAATTACACATTAAGTTTATTACAATGTTGTTACAATGCTAAAAACAAAGTTGTGAGTGCGGAGTTAGCGCCATATGTAGCAATGCTGACATCACGGGAATGCGCGTTGAAATTCTTCGGCATAAAATCTGTTTCCGCCCGCGCGGGACTTTTACAATGCGTCTCATGCAATATCCAATCCTCGCCGCATGGTTGTAGTATGTTTTCACGAAATACGACAATAAAAAATAAAGAAATAAAATAAATACGACAATAAATACGTCAAGTCTGACCACCGGAAGCGTTTGATATTTTGAGCTTTCAACCCGGAGGTGTTTTTAGTTCACAGCAACTGTTTAAAAATTTGTGTCACTTTTAACCGGTCAGTGTGCTTTCACTAAACTCTGGACACTAATGAAAGGTAGGTGAACCACAATTTATATCTTTTATCTTGGTACTGAAACATGGTAATCTAAATCTATGGAGAAGGTATTTAAATAAATCACGGAAATTTGAATATTACATTTCTGGTAATAGACTAAAGTAAACATCCTGTCATATGATAAATTTTGAGCATTGGGGTTTTTGAAAATGTTGTCATCATACCTACTATATGCTAGTTAATGCTATATGTTAGCGTTTAGGCTGAAGTTCTACTATTTACTTTACGGTTATGTTTTCCTGGACCACTAATGCTGCGTTTACACCAGCCGCGGTAGAGGTGTGAAGCGCGAGTGATTTCAATGTCAAAGTCAACGTGAAGACGCGTTGACATGCATCTGGAGGTCTCGCGGCGTGGATGAGGCGTTTGGTGCGGAAGACTCAATTCCGCCTCATTCGCATGTCTAGTTCACGCGAATGGTGCTTTTTGTGCATTTTGCGTTTTACGCGAATTGCCGGTTGACGCCCGAGTTGGAAGATTTGAACTTTGGCGGAAATTTGCACCGCGTTAACCAATCAGGAGCCTGCTTGCTGCTGTGGCGGCAGCCCCGCCCGCAGTCACTCATTCAACCTGAAGGAACGCTTGATATTGTCCGTGAGCAGTCACCCAAAGAAACGTCCATTAACAATCAACAAACAATTGATTATTCCAAAAAAATCTGTATCTTTTTCTTATACAGGCTCAAATAAAGGACTGTTTACACAGAGAGAGAGAGAGCTACTGAACTGAACTGCTCTGAGAAACAGCCAATCAGAGCAGAGCTCAACATTATTCTTCATGGAAATAAAGGGCCATTTCAAGGACAAATCCTAGGGTTGTAAATGGACATGTAAAAACGTTTCTAGATAATTTTTGCTTCTAATAAAGCCACTTACCTTCTGTGCAGATATCAGAGAGCAGTTAACAACATATTACAGTATCTATATGCATTCTTTGGCACCTTAAATGAAAGTGTACTCTGCATAGAGCCAATATTAAATCAAATTACCATTTGTCACACTATCAAAACACAGAAGTATAGTGGTGGGTGAAAGAATTTGGTCCATACTCCAGAAAGCACACTAGCAAGTCATGACATGTACATAAATAATACAAAAAGTGTACAAATAATATACAAAATATACGCATAATAGAGAATGTACACAATACAGCATTTGTACATGTACACAATACTTTATACAGTAACATGAATAACTTGTAAAATCACTTCTTGTTTATTCTTGGTTAACTAGTATCTGGTAACACAACAGTTTTAAACTCTTGGCTCTAGCAGTGAATGACACAAAAACAGTTTAGTCCAATTAAAAGCGGGGTACGCGATTTTTGAGAAATACTTTGGAAAAGGGAGTCGGGCTGAGTACCAAAACACACTTGTAGCCAATCAGCAGTAAGGGGCGTGTCTACTAACCTACATCGTTGCCTGGGTTTTGTATGTGTGGGGCGGGTCTATCAAAAGAAGGTCCAGATTCTATTGGGGTAGGGACGTGTTGGTTTATGTGATTTCAAATGTCAACATTGGCTTTCAGAGATTGTGCCCCCGCTTTTAATGACTAGCAAGTAGCAACAACAATAGTTTTGATCTTATACCAAGGTATTTTGGTATTGCATTTATACATAATGCATTTTATTATTTATAGGAAAAATAAAAACTCAAATGTGTAATCCCCCATATTTCCTGATTGGCCAGCTAATCAGTACGTTGTGATTGGCCTGAATACCTCCGGTGTCAGCCGGAAATGTGAAGCTCCGTGGGGTATGTACCTTTTGCCTATCCTTAACATGTACTAATACACACTTACACACCAAAGGAAATTTAAAATCGTAAATCGGATCATAGTTGCTCTTTAAAAATATTGTGGTTGCTCATGAGATAGATTACACCTTCCTAGGTGGGTGGTGGCATGTAAGAAATAAGGTTCAAGAAGCTTTGCTGTACCGTAGAATAGTCACAGATAAAAGTTAATTACCTTATTGCTTTATAAAACTGTTACAACACGAGTATTAGTTTCAACTGAATTTTCCTGAGGCAAATTACTAAACAAACTAAAAATAGCCACCGAATGTTTCAGATATTTTTACGTTGCTAAGGAAGCTGTGCAGTGATACCAAAGATATTGAATATAGCAAGATTAATTACTATGAATAAGGGACAATGCAACTATCAATATGGCTGCTCTCTCCATGGAAATCCCACCTTCCAGTTAAAAAAACCAATCATCAATGGTAAATGGACTGCATTTATATTTCAACAGACCCATGGCCATCCAAAGCGCTTTACAAGTTGCCTTACATTCACCCATTCACTCACTTATTCATACACCGGCGGCGGTGTCAGCCATGCAAGGTGCCATCCAGCTAGTTGGGAGCTGCTGGGGTTAGGTGTCTTGCTCAAGGACACCTCGACACTTGGTCAGGTGGAGCAGGGAAATGGACCATAGATATGTATAAAGGCTAGATGTGTTACGGCGGAGTCTCTAACGTCCTCACCTGGCGGACATCTTACCTCAGACAGCTCGCTCACTCATAGCATTGAGTTTAATGGTGCAGGTACTTTTAAATGACCATAACTTGCTCAATTTTCTACCAATTTTCAAATGGTTTGTTTTTTTACAAACGTTATTAACGTGGCTATAATTCTGGATGCTTTAACATGTTTCATTAATTTTTTCTATTTTTTAGTATAAGCATGCAGTGTCATAGGTACATCTTTGACGTTTATAACAAACCAAACCGTTTGAAAATCGGTAAAAAAATTAAGCAAGTTATGGTCATTTAAATGTACCTGTACCATTAAAACGCAATGCTACGAGTGAGCGAGCGTCCTGTGGTAAGATGGCCGCCAAAATGCGGACGTTCCACTCAAATGGCCAGCAGCGCGGGCGAGACATCTAGCCTTTGTACATATCTATGGATTGAACCACCAACCTTCTGGCTTGTAGACAAAAGTGCCATTTTTCAAAAAAGCTTAATTTTAAAAGATGTTATAAACAGAGATATATTTTTGCTGTGGTCAATAACTCACAAGTGTAGTCTATGAATACCAGGTGGAATTTTGTAAAAATGTAAAACGACTTCAGTATAGAGCCCTTCAAGGTTTGTAAACATTAAATGACTATCGGGTGCGCGCGCAGCATGGGGTCAAACTGTTCATACCATCCAGGCTTTATAATTTAAAGCAACACTAAAGAACTCTGGCTCTTTGCTCCCCCTACAGGTTAGAAGCGTAATTGTTCATTACCACTGTCGTAAAAACTGCAGCATAGCTGGCTCTGATTGGATTGTAGGTCTGCCGTAAAGCAAGTTTTTGTAGTTTTCACTCGAACTACAGGACCGCTACCCGACGGTTGGAAACTTCTTTAGTGCGGTTTTGGCCGATAGAGGGCTGCAAAGCGAATGTGAAAGTGCCGTTCACCCTGTTTTGAGTGGATGAACCACTGAAACTTTTTTGGAAACGTTATTTTAAGGTAAAAAAAACTCTTTGGTGTTGCTTTAATCTAACAGGGCTCAAAAATGATGACTTACCTCAAATGAAGTGAGCACTACAAACACAAGCATCTTTGATATGTGCATTGTTCCAGTCTGTAAGTCAATTGCTTGCAGCCGCAGATGTTGTATTTTTTTGTTTTTGAGATTCTGCATGAATCGCGAAAACTTAACGAAAGACCTGGTGCGATTTTCACAGCCCACGACGTAAGTAGGCATTTTTGACGATACCGAATTAATACTCAATCTGCTGTAATCATGGCCGGACTTACCATTGGGCTTGAGTGGGCTTGAGCCCAGGGGCCCCGGCCAATAGGGGCCTCCGTGCCGGCTTGCGTTCGTTTGATTTGTTCAGTCGTTTTCATTTTTTATTTTACAGCCTATTGGTTGGTGCTGCATTTAATTCGTTAATATATGTCAGTCATCTTGGTGCTGAATATGAAGCGCTGAGTTTACTGCTTTTGAAACCCATAGATGCTAGTATAATAGCGAATACGCGAAATGAGAGTCATAAATGAGCTTTACAGATAACGAGAAAGAGCAACGCGTAAATGAAGCGCTCCGTATGAAAGATTACTAGAGTAGGTCTTGTAACTCTGTTTTTTCTTGTTTGTTTGAAATCTAACGTGATACGCAGCAGGTAACGTTATACGCAGTAAACCCACTAGGAAAGGTCAAGGATTTCCATATACCCATTTAAAAAAGCGTGAAAATACTTAACAGTGTGTGACAAACCTTTGACACTTTCATTCATAAATTGACATCTGAATCACTCACCATTCGCATGCTCCATTTGCTACTTTGGCGGGTTTAACCTCATATACAGTCGGCTATTTGATATTTGGTACATTTGACTTTATGCGGCACTGCGCGATCCGATCATTATATGAAATCAAATTATCACGGCGCAAAAGTGACTGTAAAGCAGACGGGGGTATTCATGTGTTTCAACAACAGTCAAAAAAATGACATCAGAGTACCGCGAGAGCGATTCGAGAAATCACACGGAGAAGTCTGCTTTCTAATCGCTCTCGCGGTATTTTGACATCATCACCAAGCGGTCTGCGTAGCGCCAAATGAAATCCAATCTGCTCGCAGTCTGCAGCTCACACGACACTGTAACGTTAACCAAACTGTGAACGAGTGGAGCAGAGCTACGAAACATAACAAAATCCGGAGAGTTAACCACGCACATATGATTATGTCAACATTTAAATCATCTGTCCAGTTTATTACTTCATCTGGAGGTGAGGATTCACTAAATCATGGCCATGTTGATGTCCTGATGGTTATAATCCACTAGCCAGCCTACCTGTAGTTTTTCTTTCAGCATGTTTGCTTGTGCTTAACAGAATCACAGTTTAAACTTCTGAAAAGTGTTCATTTTTATATCTACGTTCAAGGTATTACGTTCATATCAGACGCAAAAATTAATTAATGATCATCTTCTCCACTTTGGTTTTTGGTGTCTAATATTACATGATGGTCTTGTCATAATTATTAAATAACATCCTAAAATCTTTTCTTTTCACTGCACCACTTAGGCTATATGCACAAAATACGCTTGTTGATTATGTTTATAACTTTATGGGGCGGTTTCCCGGACCAGGATTAGCTTAATCTAGGACTAGGCCTTAGTTTAATTAGGAAATATAACTAGTTTTAAACAACATGCCTTACTAAAAACATTACCTGTGTGCATCTTGAAGTAAAACAAAGGGCCCTGATGTATTTTAAGATCTGTAAGTGAAAGTTGTTTTCAGTTTGGAGAGCTCTTAAAAGTGTTTATGTCTAGGACTAGTCTAATCCCTGTCCGGGAAACTGCCCCAAAATGGTGTGTAATAATGTGAATGTTAATCAAAACATATCATTCTCTTCTTAAGCTAAGTCTAACACAATGATTTTAAATGTTGTTATGGGGTATTTTTTAATGTGCATGATTAATTTGGATTTGTTACATCCCTAAAATACATGATTTAATTTTAGACTGGGCTTATGTTCTGCTATAGAGATATAGGGGCAGTTTCCTAGTCAGGTCTTATCCTAGTCCAAGACTAAAATGCATGTTTGATCTGTCTTAATTTAAACACATCTTGCACTGATATATCTTAACATATATAATTGCCATTGTTTTGTCTCAAGACGCACACCAGTGATGTTTTTTGTAAGGTTTGTTTGTAAAAACTAATTGAATGCCCTAATATAACATGTGGGGAAACTGCCCTAAAATGTAGTTCTATGATATATTTTTTATTTTAGGTTGTTTACTGTATGTGCACTCTCAGAAGATAATTTACACAAGCTGTCACTGGGGTGGTACCCTTTCAAATAGTACACCTTTGTACCTAAAGAGTGCATTTAAGGGGTACAAATGTACCTATATCTGTACCTAAATGGTAAATATTAGGACCCATTTAAAGGGTACCGTCCCAGTGACAGCTTTTGTACCTTTTGTTCTGATAGTGTAGGGCCCAAAATGTATTCAAGCCCAGGGGCCTCCACCCTGTTAAGTCCTGCCCTGGCTGTAATGACTTTCTGACCCCGAAATGCAAAAAAAATCTGCCAATGGGGTAAGCAAAAAATCTTGAAAATTTTTCTTAAACACTAAATTCAAGAAAAATTTGCTTACCCCATTGGCAGATTTTTTTGCTTGTTTTATGCACAAAATCACTTAAATTAGATATTTTTGGTCTAAAAAATCGAATATTTTCTTGGGTCGTTTTGCTTATCAAGAAAAAGCAACTTAATTTAATAATTTTTAGATATTTTTACTGAAAACAAGATAAAATTACTAAGAATTTTTTTTTATTGAAAATCATTTTTTGCAGTGCATGTAACACATACATATTAATTTCAGTGTATAAACTGCAGGAACTTAGAAAGAGCATTATTTATTCAGTCCAAGACATTGCATGTTGAAAATAATAGTGTGAGGACTTACTGGTGGAGTTTTTTTTTTTTTTACAAATTTTTACAAGCGGATAAACGTGTCCCACCACATGACAACGATCCATTAACATTTGTTGTATCCATCACCAAGTTGAATTTGGGGATCAGGAGGACCTCTTTGTGCGAGAGCCCTGGCCCACTATTATTTACACACAGGGAGAAGGCCCAGCTGATACCACCCCAACAGCAGCACCGTACACATACAGACCTGTCATTACCTCCCCGCCTTCTCTCTCGACACAGCACAGCCGCCCATTTCCACAAGAGACCTTAATCTCTCCTCCAATAGGCAACTCCTGTTAAACTCGTTGACATGCCGAGCCACGCAGGAGACACACAGGACCCATGAATAATCAATAGCACGCTATTTACGCCAAGACCGAGACGAGCATGTGCCACAACAGGTCATTTCTACCCGCGATTGCTTGCAGATTAAAGTTAGAATTTCAGAGGTGGATCGGAGGTGGGGGAGAGGGGGGTTTACTCCACAAAAACCCGAAGAAGAGAAGAAATTAGAATAGAGATACAGAGACACATGTGGGCTTGCCGATAGTTAATTAGCCGCCTTTCATTTTCTTTTGCTAAAGAAACGCTCCTGAGGACCGGAAAAAAATATCATGCTCTCTTTTGTACGCCGAGAGCGCGAGCACGTCACGCACACATACAGTACGCTCGCGAGCGCACACACCTATGCGGATACAAGGACCGAACCCAATTTCATCTGCAAGGGGCAGAAATCAATCTCATATCTCTCTAGTTAATCCGCAATGGCTCTCCACAGATCCTGACACTAATAAGGTATTGAGCAGGTGAGGCCAAGGGATGCAGGGAAACAGCCAACGTGGAGGAGGAGGGGGGTAGAGTCTGGCTCTATTCCAGTTCAATTATGTGACTTGTGTACAGGAGAGTGGAGAGCAGGGAGACAGAAGAGAATAAGAGAGAGAGAGAGAGGGGCAAAGAGGAGCACGGAGAAGAAGGAGCACAAGATGAGAGGCAGAGGACTACTAGGTGAAAGACTTTAGAAAAGGGGGTTGAGAAAGGCATGTGAGGTTGGTTGAGAAGGAGAATGAATGGGGGGGGGGGGTTAAAATCGATCCCATCTGTGGTATGATGGTTAATTAAAGCAGCTCTTGAGTAGACTAAGGATGAGAGGTTTGGCTGGGATCCTGCAGGCAGGGCTCTGATTGCTCCTAGAATGGCTGCTTTCTCAGCGTCGAGAGCAGGAGGGCTGCCGCTGGCATCCACAGAGTCGAAAATGCACAAATGCATGTTTGAACAAACATGCGTACAGAAACAGGCTAACATTCACAAATCATTTCTATATGGGTTTTCTTTTATATAACACTGAACTTTGACAAGTTTGTTTGTTGGATTCAACATAAGACGTCTTTTTTAATACTATTTTTTAGCCTCTTTTATACATTAAACCTACAGAAAGCAAGGAGAGAGCTAATTGTATTTAATATTCAGATTTTTGAGTTGATTAAAAATATTACACATCTACATTTGGTCCAACCAAACTTAAAAATGTGAAATCCAGGCTAATTAATGAAATTAGGAGCATCAAAGTTTGACTTCAAAACTTTGACATGACCTTACTAAAAGTCAATATTAAAGGTGGGTCTTAAGCTATTTCATGCATTTAGACTTATTAACACAGTTAAAAAGTTGGATTCCTCATGCGAAACATAGACAATTGTCAAAAAAGCACACTGTAAAAAAAAAATTTCTGTAAAATTACAGTTTTTTCACAGTGGGACTTGGGTTTCCCTCAGAAAATTTGTTAGTTAAGGTGGTAGGGTTGGGACGGGTGGCAATCAAAGGGGCGGGGCGTACGCGTCATGATCAAAAAATATTTTTATTAAACACACTCAAATTAAAACTTAATTTTGAAGAAAATATGACAGAAAATGAGCACATGCTAGATTATTAATTAGTTATAACAGAAACCTCTAATGGGAATAGCTGCGTGATGAAGTGAAACTAAGGGGTTAATAAACACAAACTGAAGCAGATGTTGTAGAACGTCTGGCGAACAATGATAGATAGCGCGAAGATTGTAAAAACGGATTTTTTCCCCCACTATTAATTACATTATCTTAAAGGAGTGTAACTACTGTAGCATGTAAATAATGCACATAAATAATGTGAGCAAGAGCGCTCAACAATTATATCGAATCAACAGGCACGTGCAACCTAGCTAGCAGGTTGCTTAAACAACAAAATCACCAGCTAACTTACTTTAAATTTGCAAAAATTATAGACTAATACAATAACAGGCTTAAATAAACCCAAAACATAAGTCCACTTACAGTTCTCACGGACACGCGTTTTATCAACTGGCTATCCTCCAGATAGAGACAACTGACCACGTCTTTCTCTCATTTCGGCCTTTTGTGCAACAAATTTTATTTTTGGACGACCTAGTTAAAGACACAATTTGTATTTATGCGCCGCTAGATGGCGCCAGATCAAACAAAAACAATGATGTTGTTTACTGACGCTCTGAAGCAGCATGGAATTATGGGATTTGTAGTCTTTAACTCAACCGCTGATGGCCATCAATCAGACGAGAACGAGAAATCACGTTGATGGATAAGGTAATCAAGTCTTATAAATGTTGCGTTTGATGGCATCGTTTATTTCATTATGTAAGTTTATATGTGATGTTCAAAACGAAATTGTTAGTCATACAGTTCAAAATTATTCAACCCCAACTGAAATTGATTGTTTTGGCCGGTTTGACATTGATTTTGATCATTCAGTCATCCTGCTTACAATTACATCAAAGAGGCATGTGTAGGTCAGACAAATATAACATAACATTTATAATGAAATAACCACAAATGTCTTTTCTGTGCTCACATCATTATCAGTTTTATTCAACCCCCAAGTGACATTCAATCTTAGTACTTAGTACAACATCCTTTTACAGTTAAAACAGCTTTTAAACGTGAAGCATAGCTTGACACAAGTGTCTTGCAGCGATCTACGGGTATCTTTGCCCATTCATCATGGGCAAAGGCCTCCAGTTCAGTCACATTCTTAGGCTTGCGCACTGCAACTGCTTTCTTTAAGTCCCAACAGAGGTTCTCAATCGGATTTAAGTCTGGTGACTGCGATGGCCACTTCAAAATGTTCCAGCCTTTTTTCTGCAACCATGCTCTAGTGGATTTGGAGGTATGC
This sequence comes from Misgurnus anguillicaudatus, assembly GCF_027580225.2. NCBI lineage: Eukaryota > Metazoa > Chordata > Actinopteri > Cypriniformes > Cobitidae > Misgurnus > Misgurnus anguillicaudatus. Next base: position 3,227,423 of record NW_027395278.1, read on the forward strand.
TTGGGATCATTGTCCTGTTGAAAGGTCCAACGTCTCCCAAGCCTCAGGTTTGTGACGGACTGCAACACATTGTCATCCAATATCTCCTGGTACTGAAGAGAATTCATGGTACCTTGCACATGCTGAAGTTTCCCTGTACCTGCAGAAGCAAAACAGCCCCAAAGCATGATTGACCCCCCACCATGCTTCACAGTAGGCAAGGTGTTCTTTTCTTCATAGGCCTTGTTTTTCCTCCTCCAAACATAGCGTTGATCCATGGGCCCAAACAGTTCTAATTTTGTTTCATCAGTCCACAGAACACTATCCCAAAACTTCTGTGGTTTGTCCACATGACTTTTGGCATACTGCAGTCGACTCTTCTTATTCTTTGGAGACAGCAAGGGGGTGCGCCTGGGAGTTCTGGCATGGAGGCCTTCAGTACGCAGGGTGCGCCGTATTGTCTGAGCAGAAACTTCAGTACCCACATCTGACAAATCTTTTCTCAGTTCCTCAGCAGTCACACGGGGACTTTTTTCCACTCTACGCTTCAGATAGCGCACAGCAGTCGCAGTTAGCATCTTTTTTCTGCCACGACCAGGAAGCGTTTCAACAGTGCCCTTTGCCTTGAATTTGCGAATGATGCTTCCTATGGTGTCTCTTGGTATGTTTAACATCTTTGCAATCTTCTTATAGCCATTGCCCTTCCTGTGAAGATTAATCACCTCTTCTCTTTCCATTCTTTTGACTTCACCATGTTTGTAACCACACCAGTAAATGTTTAGAAGGAGTTGAGTATCACAGTCATTTTAAAGCTGCCTAATTGGTGCTTATTAGGCTTTATTGCTGTTCCCTGACATCCATAGGTGTTTTCAATACCTGATTGAAAACACTTCAATGAACCTCTGTTCTTCAGAGTGGTAGTTCTTTAAGGGGTTGAATAATTGTGTCAATGAAGAATTCACAAAAGAAACATTTACTACTATATTACAAAACCAATTGATGTCATTTTAGTTGCATATGGTTCTTTAAGAAGTCATTGTAGGATTTCATTCTGAATACAATTACAAATGTACACTAAATTCCCTAAAACCCTTAACAGCATTGGGGGGTTGAATAATTTTGAACACAACTGTAGATGTTACACTATTAGTCCAAATTCGATGGTAAACAAAGCACAGAATTAAGTTTTCAACTTACAATCTACAATGATTTTTCACATAATGTATTGACAGTACAAATCTTATTGTGAAGTGTCTTAAAATGACCATTTATATTGCTGTACAATACCTTTTGATGTGCATATCGTCCGCGGGAAGACGTGCTGATTACAATCTACACACTAATGTTGTGATCAATATAATAGCATACGTTTTTTGAAGGGTTACGAATCAAAACAACTCACCCATCGCGTAAAACACAAGCAGGATCAGAATCTCGGTCTAGTTAAATGTTGTCGTGAAGCTCTCTCCATCCAGATAATGCAACAACAAATTGATCCTCCTCTTCTTGGGTCGTTTGGTTGGCCTGTACGCTTACAGGAGCTGACACAACCAGCAGCAGACGGTAAAGAGTTATCCATAAGTTCATAAGCAAGCGCGTAGCCCGACAGGCGCTATCCCATAGTTCCGCATTTGTCCACGACACTGGCTGCGTCCGAAAACTTAAGGCAGTGAGGACTTGTTGCCTCGGATATTAACGTCATTGACAGGAGACTGCACTGCCCCGTAACAATGTTTTGAATGGAAATTTTCTCACGATTTACAAGTAGTTGAAAACATTACAGATATTGATAGTAATCAGCTGGACAAAATATACAACACTGGCCTAGTGGTTTTTGGACATTTTACTGCAAATATCTTACAAATTGCACCTTTAAGGTGGTAGGGTTTCCCAGCTTAGGCGGGCCGCCCGAACTGCAAAGTGCTGCGGCAAACCCTGGTGGGACACTGTACACTTCGCCAGGGTTTGCTCAAAGTTTTTGTCTAACATGAAAGATTAATACGTAACAATCCTGCTTCATTTCTTTTATGGGCAATTTCAGTGCAGGAAGTACAGTGGAAGTCCTTATATGGGCACTTAAACCGGGATAGTGCACGCACACACCAACCAGGAGCTGACACGAAATCAACATCACCAAAGAAGTATGTTTTTGTTTGTGAGAGAAATTTAAGCTTGTTCATCTTCCCAATTAACCCAGCATTATGGAAACGAAGAATATAGTTGTTTATCCAGTGTAGTAGATGTGCAGGTTTGTTTGTTTAAAGCTGGATTTCTTTGAAATGGGGCAGTCCCAACTGGGTCAGGAGTCGCAGACAGTAAGTAAAACTGCATCAAATGTCTATATTTTGTTGGCAATCGAAATTTGTTGGATAGGGCGGCACAGTGGCTCAGTTGGTAGCACTGTTGCTTCACAGCAAGAAGGTCCCCAGTTCGAGCCCTGGCTAGGTGGCCTTTCTGTGTGGAGTTTGCATGTTCTCCCTGTGTCAGCGTGGGTTTACTCCGGGTACTCTGTTTTCCTCCCACAGACCAAAATCATGCAAGTAAGGCAAACTGGAGATGCCAAATTATCCCTCCCCCAACCTGTGTATAGCTCAATTTGTCTGAATAAAACTTGTGTATGGATTAACTCAGGGGTGGGGAACCCTGGTCCTGGAGGGCCACTGTCCTGCATGGTTTAGTTCCAACCCTAATTAAACACACCTGAAAAATCAAATTTAAGTCTTTAGGATTACTTGCAAATGAAATTCAGGTGTGTTTGGTTAGGGTTGGAACTAAACTCTGCAGGACAGTGGCCCTCCAGGACCCAGGGTTCCCCACTCCTGGATTAACTGGTTCTCGCCATGAATATAGCCATAGATGCTGGACTGGTGTAAAGAAATAAAGGAAGAAGAAATAGTTGGATACTGTTTTGTGTGTGTTGCTTGCTCATGACTTGCTCCACGGTACGCCTCCATGGGCTCGTATTATTCGAAAAGAATCAGTACAGCTGATCTGTCTTTTATAAATCCAATCAAACTAAAGACTCTTTGGATGAAGGATGTAACTCTGTAGGTACTCAAGACAAGAGATAAGCAGAAACAGCATGTGTTATTTTGAGCTTTAAAGATATCAAGGTTATATTCACAGAATATTCTTTACATTATACAGGATGATTTTTTGTAGAAAAATGACTTTTGCTGGGTTTTCACTAGCAGGATCACATTTGGTAACATCACAGTTAAATATTGCAAAATTGCATACAACCTAAAAATGTACACTTTTGAGCACATTTAAGAATTTTACATTTCTCTAAAAAAGGACCATTCACTCTGGACGTTTATTTCGGAGTATAAGATAAAGTAGCTTGTCTGCTTTGCTAATGTTATTCGCATTCACAACTACTATGACAAAAGACGAGATTAGCTTCAGTATGTCGAGATTAGCCAACCAATATACATCCAGTCCAGTCCACACCAGCACCGACAAAAGCAAGATTTAGAGGTTTAGTTTGAGCATGAGTTTTCCCATTAATCCACTGCCAAAAGAGGACTCATTAACTTTCTACTACTAAAGCAACAGGTGTGCTTTCCTGCTAGTCCCATGTCTTCCCATCCCTTACAGCTGCTTCTAGCTCTGTGCTCTTGCTCTTAACCCAAGCGATATATCACATTGGGACGTTCTTCTTGAAAAACTTTTCAGCACAAAAAGCTGAGAAAAACATCTAATACCAATCATTGGAGATTTAAAATACGGCCTTCAACCCAAATGAATGAAAGTGCAAATAATACTGATGAGTGAATCCCAAGAAACTAGAAAAGAAGAGAGCGATTTTCTTATGAAGTGACAGCAAACCACGTAGATTAATCTGTAATCATACTCTTCATGTTACAGAAGTGTGGCAATAGAGCGCATCCCTTCACAGGTGTATGAATTATGTATATAGAGATGATTTGATGGGTGTGAAAGAGTGCGTCTGATTGAAATCCCGTATGCCGCACATTACGCAATCTCCTCGCTCCCTCTGCGTGGAACGCCGGGGTCAGAGCCCCGTGCTAATTTGCGAAGGGCCAACTGCTTGTGGGGAAAATGAGAAAATTATACATTCCAGCAGGAATCAGCTGTGGTTCTTCAGGATCCACACACTGTGCTGTCTGCAGCCGGTTTTATATGACAGGCACCTGCCAGCTTCTTAATAGTATGTGTCTCTGTGTAGGAAACCTAAATGCTCACCCACACTTACATCAAAAGAAATTATTGCATTGAAAATGCTTAAAGGATTAGCCTACTCCATTTTTCTTTAAAAAAAATGTTGATGTCTTTCTTTGTTCAGTCGAGAAGAAAATACGTTTTCTTAAAAATAAAAAAATCCAGGATTTTTCTCAATTTAATAGACTTTATTGGACCCCAACAGTTTACAGTTTAAAATTGCAGTTTTATCGCAGATTCAAAGAGCTCTAAATGATCCCAAAAGAGGTATAAGGGTCTTATCTAGCGAAACGATTGTCATTTTCGGCAAGAAAAATAAAAAATATGTGCTTTTAAACCACAACTTCTCATCTTGTACCAGCCTTGTGACACACCAGCGCAACCTCACGTAATTGCTTAAGCACATCGAAAGGTCATGCGTTACATATATGAAACCTCACATAATGCGCCATCACATCAAAAGGTCATGTATGACGTATGCAAAACTACCACCCCATTGTTCACAAGTGTGGAGAAAGGACTGTTCCGACGTTGTTGTATGTGGAATGATAATTAACGTCTTTGTGTCAGTTTATTGTTTAAAATATTCTGCAAATGTGCGTTTCACATATGTAACGTGTGGCCTTTTGACGTGCTTACGCAATTACATGAGGTCGCGCTGACGCGTCACACGGCTGGTGCAAGACGAGAAGTTTAAAAGTGCATGTTTTTTATTTTTCTTGCCAAAAATATATATTTTTGCTAGATAAGACCCCTATGGGGTAGGGGCAAACTGACATAACTTACACGGGCCACGCCCACAACAATTATAACAGTTTTGTAGCTTTAAATAAACCATTGACACACGTTCATTATGAACACTGAAGTAAGATGATTGTCTTATTAAAAACAGTTTATGTTTTCGGTATAGATAACAGTAAATAGGGGGGGAAGCAAGCAGCTTATGTGCATTTAAAAAGACACTTGAAAACATCACACTCTTAAGGGGATCGCACACCGGCCGCGCAGCTCAGCGCTGCACAGCGCCACGCCCTTCTAAAAAAATCTAACACATTGTTTTCTATGAGTATACACACACCGGCACCACCAGGTGGCGCCTGTCTGCGCCGCCCAGCTTTGACTCAGGAAGTTGCTCAAATCCCTGTCGCGCCACACAGTGCCACTCACATAGTTTAACATTAAATAGCATCATATTTGTCCCAAATCATTAACCACTAACATTGGCTGCTAACGTATATTTTGCATTTTGAAGTAGACGCTATCTGACGAAGCTCGCACTATTTAATGTGCACTTCCGGTTTGCAATACCTCTGAGTTGTCATAGAGCTGCCCGGCCGGTATGCGACCCCCTTTAAAAAGGATATGTTAATTTTTTACACATCTTTGTGCATTAAGCTTTTAACACATTATGTGTAATTTTAACACATTGTGTCATTTTGTGTTTATTTTGTGTTAAAATAAAACACAAGTTGTGTTAAAAGTAACACAAAATGTGTTGTTTCAATAATAACACAGAGATGGGTGGATTCTGGGACAACGCATTTAGTGTGTTGTCCCAGAATCAACACTAATGTGTTGTTTTTAACACATTCATTCTAAGAGTTCCCCTTTTCCTGCACACCCAAAAATGGATCTTTTAAATATGGTATAATAAATGATCTATAGGGTATTTGGACCTGAAACTACACAGGCACATTTGCTATATTAGGTGACCTTTAAAAGTGCAATTTGTAAAATTTAGGAGGATCTATTGACAAGAATGGAATATAATATACATAACTATGTTTTCAATGGTGTGTAAAGACCTTACATAATAAACAGATTTGTTTTTATTACTTTAGAATGAGCCATTTTTATCTGCATACAGTACACAGCGGATCCCCTTACGTGGAAGTCACTGTCATGTTTCTATAGTAGCCCTAAACTGACTTTGTCCTATAGAGCGTTAGAGATTTGTCTCACACGATGTCTCCGATGATGACGTGTTTGTCCTGTGGCATATACCATAAATTTACTATGCATTTCGAAAAGGGCGGGTGACCTTTGGACTGAGCCATTGGTTGCAATTCACAGTCATCTGCTAGATGCCACTAAAACTCCCTGAATGCATCTTTAAATTGAGTGTTTCTTAAAAAAAGGCCAAATGCATAAATGTTGAGAATAGATTGAATACTTGAATCTGATTACAGTATTCTTATACAGTGACCTCTAAACTAATTGACTGTTGTCCCAGGCGGGCGATTTCTTTGCTGTTCATGTTTCTCGTTTCTTCTTCCAGTCACCTTCCTTACACATAATAAAATCAATATTCCATGTCCATTTATTTGGTAAGTAGCAGAGTATAATTGGATAATGTACGTTTAGCCAGTTATGGATTATAAGTTACAAAATATACCCGGTGATTCAAGACGTCTTTAATTTGAAATAATGACCATATTATCCTCTACATGGGGCACCAGAGAATGAGCGTTTCACCTAACAGGTTTGACGCAAAGAAACGTTTAGTTTAGGGGTCATCGCAAGCTTTATTCCCGATGACAGTTCACACTGGATGCTTTAGATCAGTTCCCACTTAAGCTGTTGCTTCTGAACACCAGACATGTCTGTCTACAGTATACGGGCGGAGAAAAGAACATGCAGCACCAAGTGGAAGGGTGGAGAGGTCTTCAGGGAGAATTTTAAGAGGAAAAAAGCTCTAAGTCGAGCATGGGGTGAGTGCTGAGCATGCTCGAAAGGCCATAGCACTCTATTTGCACACTCACAATATTAATTGTCACTTTCATTGCTTTTAATTGCCAAGTTTTTCACCCTTGCGTGCCATTCAACCCAGCGCCCTGATCCCTCCTTTAAATACTTTCATGTTGCTAAGACAACAAAGAATCGGGGCAACTCGGCATTGCGGCTTCCCTTCAGCTCTCACAAATAAACACTTAACCAGTAAAATATGTTCACTGTGTAACATTTCTCATGGGGTTTCTACACGTAAAACGTATAAAAAAACTACAAGCATTACCTCATGGTGAACTTAAATGGCACAAAAAGAAACTAGCCAATAATTTACCCCAAAGGTGACATTCCACCTGGCCGCAGTCACACCTTACAAACAACTATACAACAAAGCCATCCCTCCTTCTTTTTCTCTCTCACTGGTTTTCTGGAGAGAGGTTGATAATCTTGAGCAAACATCATTAACTGTTTGCTCCTATCGGCCGCAGAAAGTGTGGCAGTGACTCTTTTGTGCTGCTATCAGGAGTTTAAAGAGGTTTTGTGCCATAATGGGGTTGTCCAGCGGTGCCAGTCCTTTCAAGTGGAGATTCAACCGTTGAACTCTCCTGCGCATGGATCAGAAATTAGACTTATATAGCGTCTGAGCCTCTAAACGCATGTGGGATTAGAAAGTCAGTCTATGGACCACAACAAGTCATAGGGTTCAGTATCCTGTCCTGCTCCAGAGTGACAGGGGATGATTGTGGGGAAAGAGAGAGGTTGATTTGTGGAGAGGAGATGTACTCCGTGATGTTTGGCCTGAGCTAACACAGGTCAGAGGAGCCCATGCCCAAGATTAAAGGAGCTGATTTAAGAGAGAGTCGACCGGTCTCACTTCCTGCACTATCCTTGATGGGGTTGACATCAACACACACAAAAGGCATGCACGTACGCACACACTCACTCACTCAACACAAGAGGAATAAAACAGAACCGCAGAAGCCATTTAATTGTAAACACATATATTTGTCAAAGTAAGCCGCTACACTTAGCTTGGGAAAAAATAAAAAAAACGAAATTTTTAGTCTGTTCCAAAAACCTAGTGCTGTCTTGCAGTCCACTGTCTTCTTGTACAGCTTAGTGGTAGAGCAAAAGGTCAGGAAACATGCATACTGATAAAAATGCATAAGTTGAAATGCACGTAATTTGCTTTGGATAAAGCGTCTGCCAAAAGCATAAATGTCTACTGCCCACACAGGCAGCTACCTTGAAAGACAGCATCATAGCCGTAATGCACAACCACAAAAGAGAATTATTAAAATTCTCTACAAAGACAGAGACTACACACAGTACACAAACGTATCTCCTTTTGTGAAACTCAAAGAGGACATGACTCAAAATTGATTTGATGTTATGTCGCTAAACTAATGGCACAGTAATCGGTAAACCAACCACAAAAATAATGTTCAAACCTTTTTGGCATTGATTCCAATTCTGTTTTTGTTTTTTTAAGAAATAAAAATGTATTCTTACTTTCTGGGGGTGTCGAGACCAAACAGTTAAAGTTACGGAAAAGTATTTAAAATTTGAGTAGCAACTTTCCAATTTACCTCAAATATACTACTATTTATCCAACTGCAACACATTTAGTTATGTTGGCCACTAAACAACTTACTGATAAGACACAGCACTCATTTAATTTCATTTTAAAATGTAGTCTTATGTAGCAGTTCAATGTTACAGGGTGTTTTACTTAGGGTTGTAACGGTATGAGATTTCCACGATATGATAATCGTCTCAAAAACTATCGCGGTTTCACGGTTTGGCGGTATTAAACACTTATTATTATAATCATTAGCTACAATGACCCTTAAATTAATAAAAAACAGATAGGGGGTTTGGGTTGAACATATGGTTTATTATGTCAAACTTTTTTGGAAAAAACAACACTTTTGAAAAAAATAAACTTTGATTCTTAATTTATTACTATTTTAATTTTTTTTTTTTTTAATAAAATAATTAAATACTTATTAAATTATCTGAGAGCTGCTCTGGATTTATTCATTTGTTCACATCGTCATATAGTGAGTAAAATAGTGAGTGAGTATAGTTTTTATTATATCTCAACTATAATCAAGTATAATCAACTTAAATTAATCTGTAATATAAATCACTTAAATGGGCTTTAGTGTCGCCTTTTGCAGCCACTCTTCGTCCACATTTCTTGCAAACTGGATATCCATCTTAAAGAACAACCCTGCATTTGTTTTTTGGATACCCAAAGTATTTCCATACTGTAGATTTTAACTTTTTTCTGGTGGGGGATAGAGGTTAGAATTTGTAGTCTCTGGCTCTGACATTTTCTCTGCTGTACATAAAACGAGTGGAGGAGTCTAGCAGTCAAGCCGAATTAAGTTGCGTGTGTGCAGTAGCGGAGGTGAGATCTGCTTTATTATTTTTTCCCCAAAACCGTGTACAAGCAAATGTTTACGGTATGATAATCGTGAAAGTTAATATCATGGTATACCGCCATACCAGTATACCGTTACAACCCTAGTTATACTGTAGCCTGGCTCCGCCCTCCTACGTGCTTCCGCTTAATTTTTATTTCACTTCAGTACTACGTCTGGGACTGCTGTGTAGAGTTCCGTTTTCTCCTGCAAAAATCTGCAGGTCCAATCAGCGAACAGAGGGGGGTGGCTAAGAACGATGACGTTGAGGTCGTGCGTCAGTTTGAGTTGTAGTTCAGTAATGGCAGTGGAGAAAGACGTGAGAAAAGCTATTCGGTCCGTTGTTGCAAAACTGCCGAATATACAAAAGTTAAAGCCGGAGCAAGACCCATGCTAAGCTTTGTTGAGTATTCGGACTTGTTGTTTCCGGCTGGTTTCGGCGCATGATATACGTCACGACCACACGTTAGCGATCGCCTATGGCAGATCCTGAGTGACTCTGGGCAGATCCAATAGTTTTAAACTTCAACAGAGGACCCTCCATAACGGAAGTAACGCTTTGCAATGGAGCGTGGCCAGACTCTCTGTACAAATGAAATGAATGTACGAGAGTCTGGTTGTACCAGGCTAGTTATACTGTATGAAAGATCAAAAAATCATACTTTTATGTTATGTTTTTGGTAATTTTAGTGCTTTACTGTATAGTTAAATAAAAGCAACACCATTTGTGTTGGCATTTAGCCTAGCCCCATTCATATGGCTCCAAACTAAAGTTTTATTTTGTGCCACCATACTTACTCATGTAACAGTCTTTAAACAGGGAAAACATGGAAGCGTTTGGTGGCTTCTAAATTCATCCATGTTTGGATCCTAAGGAATGAATGGAGCTAGGATAAATGCTAACACATTCACAACACGCTGTACAAAGATTAAATGCATGCATTGAAATAAAGATAGGTATGTATTAATTCGTCGAGTTGAGGTAAGAACATAGTCAAATATTGAAAAAAGGTGGTGTTTTCCTTTAAGGTTTGAATGTTTTAGTTGAAAAACGTGATTACCTTACAGTTTTTCTCAGTCGCTTTGGAGCATTTCTTGAATCATTCTTAAAATTAGCTAAATAATAATTGCATTTCTCAGAACAATTCGTACAAACTGCACAACATCGTGGCTTTCCTGCAGAAGCGTGTAAATCCTTAGTTCATCTCTCAAAAGTAAATGTGTATGTTAGTGAACGTGTTCATGAACAGAGTACTATTTTTTATTATGTGAAAAAGTTACACATATTGTGGAATTGAATAAATCATATTTTACAGTACACTTACAGTGCCCTAAAATGCCAAAGTCATGTCAACTTACTATTATTTATCTTGACAAGAGATGAGTTGCTACAACTTATAACATGAAGTTTACCTCTTTCAGCTATATTTTATAAATTATAACAACTCATCTCTAGTCTAGATAAATAATAGTAATTTAAAATTACTTGTAAGTCTGAGTTGATTCAACTAAAAAAATGAAGGCAGCAAAGAACTTTTTACAGTGTACAAATACAAAAAACCAAATTAGAAAGGTTCACTGTAGAGCTGAAGATCTTTGCCCGAACCCGACGGGTTCAGTCGGGTTCGGGCTTCATTTCTTACATTTTACAAGGGCTCGGCCCGGGCTTGGCCTTGCACTCCGGCTTTGCGCGGTAAATGAGCGGTCAAGTTCAATGCTGCTGGATGCATCAGTAGCGCAGGACCGCGCTGAAGCCATTTACAGTGGATTTAATAATTTTCCTCATCAAAAACATGTAGCCTAAACTTGGTGAGTAAAGGTTTTTCAATGTATAACTAAATATTTATTGAGTCTTAAATAATTTAGACAGTGGATATAGACTAATGTTGGCATTAATGGAGAGAAGTGCCGAAGCAAATCCCGCGGAGCCTTTATCTTAATTACCTTATTGCCAAATACTCATCTTAATTCAGAATGTATTATCTTAATTTAATTCATTAAAGGAATAGTCTTCTCATTTTCAATATTAAATAGGAAAAACGTTGATGTGTTTGGTCACTTCTAACTTTATCTCTATACCATTGAATGAATGGGGCTAAGCTAAATGCTATTGAAGCGTCGCAGCGCGCTCCAGCGCTTACGTGCACACACACAGATGATAGAGGGATGTATCAACAATTCTTAGTTAAGGTAATAACATATTTTAATATCGAAAATGAGTAGACTATTCCTTTAATAAATAATACTTTAATTCGTTAAGAAAGAATATTTTTTATTGCCATGCTGGCCTAATTATAGTGTATTGCATAGGCCAACTCATATTAGAATGCGATGTTACGATGTTAAAGATGACTTATTTATTTCTTTGTTTCAACTTCCAAGTGGCATGTAGCCTAGTTAGTCATGAATAAACAATGTTAAAACCTGTGTAAATTACTCATTCTTGACAAAAGCTGTGTGCGTGCACACATTTAAATAATGTTGGACTGTAAACGGGTTGTCAATCTAAATGTACTTTCGGTTTCAGGCTGCATTCTGTCGGGCTCCAGTCATTTCGGGCCTAACTTTTAAGCCCCGATTACAGCTCTAGTTCACTGTATAATGTAATAATAATAACAGCTAAAAAACAAGGGATGCATGTGTTGTTGCTTAAGTGCGCATCTTTCATTGCTAAAAACAACGTTATTTTGTGTATTTGGTATAATACAATGTGTTCGCGTGGTTTATGGTTAAAAACACATTATTTTCCACATAATGCACATTTTGTAACTCCATATGTTGTAAAAAAACTCATCGATTTGACAAGTGCTGTGTCCCTGATTATCCAGCTAATCTGTAAGACGTCATACCGGAAATGTGACGCTCCTTATCATGTTTGAAAGATTCGGTCACAATGCAATGCTAACAGGAGTTTACTTACAGGCTGTGAGTCCAAGCGGGAGGAATTATGATAATGACCGTCGTGTCCACATCATCAATCCCAGGAAGTAAACTGTTGCCTACAATCCGTGTGTTTGTTTTAGTCCAAGAAAAGAGATTTACGTACTGTAGGAGACGATAACTCGCCTCATCGTTTACTTTGGGGTTTGTACCTTTTGCATATTGTTATCATGTACTAATACACACTTACACACCAAAGGAAATGTAAAATTGTGAATCGGACAATAAGTGCTCTTTAAAGCTGCAATCCATAATTTTTACCTCTACAGTTAAAGCAAAATCAATTCAACCTACTATTTTAAGTTTTTACCCGTTATACGTTGACATAACTTATAAAAACAAGTTGAAATTTAACTTAATTTTTTAAGTTTTGTTTTAAATACATAACACATTGATTTTCTAGTACTTTTAACTATTTGACCATTTTCTCCATATACAAAATAATGTTGCTTTCTACCTTTTGGAACAGCTTCACTGTGATGTCTAAAATTGTTGGTTCGTAAGCAGCTGCTTTGATTGTGAAACATACAATATATTATCTATAGCTCATTGTCCCATGTTCTAATATCATTACATGCACACATACAATACACTTGCCTCTGATCTGACCTCCATTAAAAAGGTCAAGGAGAACTATCTGATTGTCTACCACAGACATCATAGAAATAGACAGTGGAAACAGAGAGAGGTAGTGTCAGGCGAAATGTAGGTCTGATCACAACCCCTACAGTGGTGAGTAAATACAGTCTAATGGCCACTGATTAATTCTTCATTGCTCTCATCGGGCCAGTAAAGAGAGATGTAATGACCTGTCTGTGTCTGTCACTCTGTTTCTCACCCCCCACTCCCTCTCCCGCTCAATTTTTGATTATAAATTAAAAGGGATTGTAAATGGTGTAATGCCGGTTTGAGTCTACTGATTGCTGTATTTGATTAGAGAATGTCAGTGCACGCATTTTCCCCTCTCTCTTGCACTTCAATGCGCCACAACACTCAGGAATGCACAAAGAACACAATGGACCAACTGCTTAACACGACCAACTAAACCATAACTAGGACTAGCTGCAATCAAACACATTCTTTCAGCCTCCCTTTTTACTCTCAACTCAGTTTCTTTCAGCATGGCTCTTTGGTGACTTTTCGGAGTTTGTTTCAGGTGTGCAAAACACCAACAAGTGAAAATCACCAGCAATTATAAAGCATTCACTCATGCAGGTATAACGTGGGGCTCTTTGTCCATCTCTATTATGGTGGAGTTTTGTCTTTCAAAACATCTTACGTCGGGTGTTTGATGATAATAGTTTTAAAGAATGATTAAGAAAAGGTTTTGAATGCACAAAGGGAGGAGATGATGGTAGATGTGAAACTGAGTTTAATTGTTGTTAAATTAAAAAAGTAAGTTTTAATGCTGTTTTGTGGGAAATACTGGAATCGTTCAGGCAGTCCAGGCAGATGGCCAAGTCAAGACATGATCAGGAAAAAACATACTTGTAATTATATTATTCAAAAGTTCTTAAGGAAATCATTTATAAATTGTATGAACTAAAGATTTGTATAATAAATATTATTTGAATTTCATTTTTGTCGTTGATTTAAAAAATTATAAAAATAAAGAGGATATACAGCCATATTAATTCCTGTCTTTCACATGAAAAACACTGATCTAACAAACTAATATGTTTTAAATTTGAAAGTCTGTGTTTGATGGTGTTTGCTGGTGGGCTTCTTGGATTAGTATGAATTAGACTTTAATTATTTATTTTACTTTTAATTATTTATTAATATTTTTAAGATCCCCTTTCACAAAAACTGTCAGGTGGTACCACCAATCATTGTCTAGTTGCCAGATAAGTTTTAATGCACTCCCTGTGTTATGCTGATTGTTTGTTTATTTGATAGTGGCATTAAACATATAATCCTTAAAATTGTTTAAAAGTATAAAACAACTTTATACAACTTTTACAAAATCACAAAATTAACATTTGAAAATGATACATTTAGGAACAATAATTTTAAAAACTATAATAACAATTATAGACAACCTTAGGACCTGGGGCGTGGGACAGAGGTGGACCTACACTGTTGAGCACTGGATGACCTGGACCCTGAAGCAGAGAGCTGTGGAGCATCTTTGCCGTGATAGGAAGTACAAGGGACTCTGGTTTAACCACTTTGGCCACAACAAGGCAAGGCAAGGCAAGGCAAGTTTATTTGTATAGCACATTTCATACACAAAGGTCATTCAAAGTGCTTTACATAGAAATGAGAAAACAAAAAATCAAATATACATGAATTTTAAATATCAATTAAAAGAAAATAAATGTGATTTTAATAAAAACTGTTTAAATGTATGAAAAAGAATAAAACAGGAATACAAGTATAAAACTTTTAAAAATAAAAATAAGAATAAAAACAAGAGAAATAAAAATAATTAAAATAGTGCATATAAAATATAGTGCAATCAGTTCGGACGCAGCATAGTGCTCATTCAGTAAATGCATAGCTAAACAGATGTGTTTTGAGTCTGGATTTGAATGTGACTACTGTTGGAGCACATCTGATCTCTTCTGGAAGCTGGTTCCAGCTGCGACTGGCATAATAGCTAAAAGCTGACTCTCCTTGCTTTGAGTGAACCCTTGGTATTTCTAGCTGACGTGATCCTAATGATCTGAGTGATCTGGTGGGTTTATATTCAATGAGCATATCAGCAATGTATTGAGGTCCTAGTCCATTGAGTGATTTATATACCATTAATAATACTTTAAAATCAATCCTAAATGTAACTGGTAGCCAGTGTAGCGACCTGAGGACCGGTGTGATATGTTCATATTTTCTGGTTCTGCTCAGAATTCTGGCAGCAGCGTTCTGAATGAGCTGGAGCTGTCTAATAGTCTTTTTGGGAAGGCCAGTGAGGAGGCCATTACAATAATCCACCCTGCTGGTGATGAAAGCATGCACAAGTTTCTCTAAGTCTTGTCTGGAAACAAAGCATCTAATTCTTGCGATATTTTTGAGATGATAGTATGCTGATTTAGTTATTGCTTTGACATGACTACTGAAACTAAGGTCAGACTCCAGAATCACACCAAGATTCCTGACTTGATTTTTAGTTGTTTGACCCCTAGCGTCAAGGTATGCATTCACCTTGAGAACTTCATCTTTGTTTCCAAACGCAATGACTTCAGTTTTCTCTTTGTTTAACTGAAGAAAGTTTTGGCACATCCAACTGTTGACTTCATCAATGCATTTGCACAGGGAGTCAATGGGGCTATAGTCGTTAGGGGATAGAGCTAAGTAGATCTGAGTGTCATCTGCATAACTGTGATAGGCAATTTGGTTCTCTCTCATTATTTGGCTTAGTGGGAGCATATACAGGTTGAACAGGAGTGGCGCTAGAATTGAGCCTTGCGGGACTCCGCATGTCATGGATGTCCACTCAGATTTATGGCCACCTATACTTACATAATAACCTCTCCCTTCTAAGTATGACCTGAACCATTTTAGGACCATCCCAGAAAGCCCGACCCAGTTTTCCAGCCTGTCAAGAAGTATGTTGTGATCGACAGTGTCAAAAGCAGCACTGAGGTCGAGTAGCACCAGCACTGATAGTTTGCCTGTGTCTGTATTGAGGCGAATATCATTTATTATCTTTATGAGCGCTGTCTCTGTACTGTGGTGTGGTCTGAAACCAGATTGAAAAATGTCAAAGTAACCATTCGAAATTAAGAATTTGTTCAGCTGATTGAAAACAACTTTTTCAATGATCTTGCCTATGAAAGGAAGATTTGAGATAGGTCTGTAGTTGCTCAATACAGTGTTATCTAGGTTGCTCTTTTTCAGGAGGGGCTTAACAACTGCAGTTTTAAGGGACTTTGGAAAAGTGCCAGAGTTAAGTGATGAATTTACCACTTTTAGGAGATCTGCTTCTAAACAGTTAAGGACACTTTTGAAAAAAGATGTTGGGAGTGTGTCAAGGGCGCAGGTTGATGTTTTAAGATGCTGTACTATTTCTTCCAAAATTTTACCATCAACTGCTTCGAAATCAGACATCGTAACTACTTTCTGATGTTGTGATCTGACTTGTCCGACCCCGGCGCAGCTCAAGGATGTACTGATCACCTTTCTGATATTATTGATTTTCTCAGAGAAGAAGTTAGCAAACTCACTGCATTTGCTGTCTGAGAGCATTTCACTAGGAATGTGACTTGGGGGGGTTGTTAGTCTCTCTATAGTAGCAAAAAGAGTGCGTGTGTTATTTATGTTGTTGTTTATAATATTTGAAAAGAATGTCTGTCTAGCTTTGCCTAGTTCCACACTGAAAGCACGAAGGCTGTCTTTATAGATATGATAATGGACTACAAGTTTTGTCTTCCGCCACATGCGCTCAGCTTTTCTGCATTGTCTCTTCATATTCTGCACCTCTGTTGAGTTTCTCCAAGGTGATTTTTGCCTGCCATTCTTCTTCCTGACTTTCACAGGAGCAATATCATCGATTACACTCTTAACTTTCGAATTAAAGGAATCAAGGAGAAAATCAACAGAGTCTGCAGATATGCTTGGTGTTAAAGATATAGCCTTCATAAATAGCACACTGGTGTTCTCATTTAAGCATCTCTTTTTGACAGACACAGATTTAGTTTCAATAGTAGGAGAGATTATTATATCAAAGAAAATACAGAAATGATCAGACAGTGCTACATCCTTAATAACAATTGATGAAATGTTTAAACCCTTACTGATAATTAAATCTAGAGTGTGTCCACGATTGTGTGTGGGTCCATGTACATGTTGAGTCAGATCAAAAGTATTTAAAACAGCTGTGACATCTTTTGCCATAATACTGTCTGGCTTATCTATGTGAATGTTAAAATCTCCAGCAAGAGCAAAACAGTCAAACTCTGAGGAAATCATTGATAACAGTTCTGTAAAGTCCTCAACAAATGCTGGAGAGTATTTTGGGGGCCTGTAAATAATGATCAGTAGAATGCGTGGGGTACCTTTCAACACAATACCTAGATATTCAAAGGACAGGTAATTCCCAAATGACACATGCTTACATTGATAGACATCTTTAAAAAGAGAAGCTACACCTCCCCCTTTCCTAGCATTTCTGCAGACATTCATAAATGTAAAGTTAGGAGGGGCTGTTTCATTAAGGACTGTTGCACTGTAGCTTTCTTCTAGCCATGTTTCATTTAGAAACATAAAATCCAGGTTGTTTGTGGTTATTAAGTCGCTGACTAGAAGTGATTTATTTTTAAGTGAACAGATGTTTAAAAGTGCTAACTTAACAGTACTAATTTTTTCCCTAACAGATATCTTAGTTTGATATATCACAGGCAGCAGATTAGATTGATTTGCCACACGGTTTGATGCAGCCTTAGGCTTTCTATCATGTACTAAAACAGAAATAGAGAAAGATATAGGTACACTGAGTTCCTGCTTTTTATGTATACAATTGAAAGTATTAGTATTTTCATAGCAGAAACTCGACACACATCACTGAGAGCCGTTATCAGTTGTTTTTGGTTCACCTACAGCAGATGGAGGAGGGTGTGTGTCTTGGCGTTGTGTCTGAGACCGAAGAGCTCTCACAGGACGAGGAGGAGGAGCTGGGCCCACTGGTTTTGGTGGTTGTGGGGCTTGCCGTTTTCTGGTCGAAAGCTGGGGGCTCGCAGCAATAGAGTGGGATAGTTTAGTTCCAGCATAAACCAGTTCCTCCATTTTTCCGGAGAAGGTCAAAAGCGGGGATGCTGGAGAGAGGAATGACATATCTAGTGAGGAGGAGTCCTGTTGCTCTGATGTGACCGGAGGCTGTGATATGTAGTCCTGGTTTCCCTGGCTGTTTTCCAGAAAGTCGTCCTTGGGTGCTGAATCTTGGAGCAGTTCTAATCTGACACAGTCTGACTGTGGTGAGCTCTGTGGGCATGACTCAGCTGAGATTGTGTCCATGAGCAGTGGTTGTTGTGGCTGCGTGGTGTTATCTCTGTCCTTGTGGGATATGTCGACGTCATGTCCATTTAGGTGCTGAAGAGAAGTCCTGTGGTCATTCATACTCTGTCCAGGTGTGTGTGTGCCATTCAGGTTGAGTGGATTGGCACACACTGCTGAAGGATGATGAAGGGAGAAATAGATATTGTCCTTTAGCACTCTTGCACCCAGTCTGTTTGGGTGGATGCCATCCTTTTTAAATAGTTGTCTCTGACTCCAGAAAAGATTGAAGTTGTTGATAAAGTTCAGTCCCTTTATGTTGCAGGTTTTTTGCAGCCATGTATTAAGTCCAAGCAACCGTGAAAACCTATTTGTTCCTCTTGCTGGAAGTGGTCCACTGATGAACGGCTGAACTTTCACTGTTCTGAGTGTTTCAAAAAGTTTGTTGAAATCCCTCTTAAGGAGTTCAGATTGCTCTTTGTGAATATCATTCTTCCCCACATGAATGACAACTCGATTTACAGTCTTATGTTTCATCAGAATGTTTTGAAGTTCCCTGTTTACATCAGAAACAGTTGCTTGTGGAAGGCAGCACGTAGTTGAGTCCCGGTTGTTAATGTTTTTGATAAGTGAGTCGCCCAATATCAGAGTTCTGGGCTCGGATGCGCTCTGCGCTGAGTGCCGCTGTCTGCTCAATCTTGAGCGGCGGTTAGCATCAGTGTGAGCTGCTGGCTGATTAGATCGGTGTTCAATCACATTTATCACATTTGGGGATTCCTCACTCATATTCATTAATATTTCAAATCTGTTCTCAAGATGTATAGGTGGTGGTAGAAAGTCAGTGTTTGCAATCCTTGTTATAGCTGTATCTGGGGTAGAGGAAGCTACTGCAGCAAAATGTGATGCTCGTGACAGTCTGATTTCTCGACTGATTTTGGGTCTTGCTCCCTGTTTGTACCATTGATTGGTGTGTTGATCATTAGATTCATGGGACTCACCGGCTGTATGCTGAGGGCGTCCATGATGACGAAGCTCTGTTGTGTGTTCTGTCTGGTTTTGTAGTCCTGTAAGTAACTTTGTTTCAAGAACAGCAATCCTTTGTAAAAGTCTGTGGCAGTTTGTGCAGCAAGTAGATTTTTGATGAGGCATTTCTTTTTCTTATCCTTTTGAATGAAGGCAGCTGTGTTTTTCCTTCTGGAATGTAAGCTGATGGCGGTGGGAGGCTAGACAGATGAAAAATGCCACTTTTTTGTAATCCTCCAGTCCCGAAAGTTTAACGTTGATGCCAAGCTTTGTTGTTTGAGCACTATGCTGATTTGCTGATGTTAAAATTATAAGATAAAATATAAAAAGCGATAGAGCAAAGCGCGGAGCAGTAAGCAAGAGCGTCCGAACAGTAGCGAAGCAGGAAGCATGGAAGCCAACAGGAAGCTCAGGGGACTTAGGTTTAGCAATCTTGGTAATGACAGGAAGTTCAGGGGACTCAGGTTCAGCAATCTTGGCTGTGACAGGACGCTCAGGACGCTCAGGGAAATCGGATTCAGACATCTTGGCCATGACAGGAAGCTCAGAGGACTCAAGTTCAGCCATCTTGACCATGACAGGAAGCTCAAAGGACTCCGGTTCAGCCATCTTGGACGTGACAGAAAGCTCAGGGGACTCAAGTTCAGCCATCTTGGACATGAAAGGAAGCTCAGGGTACTCAGGTTCGGCCATCTTGGCCATGAAAGGAAGCTCAAGGGACTCAGGTTCGGCCATCTTGGCCGTGACAGGAAGCTTAGGGGACTCAGGTTTGGCCATCTTAGCCGTGACAGGAAGCTCAAGGGACTCTGGTTTGGCCATCTTGGCCATGACAGGGAGCTTGGGGGACTCAGGTTCAGTCATCTTGGCTATGACAGGAATCTCAAGGGACTCAGGTTCGGCAATCTTGGCCATGACAGGAAGCTCAAGGGACTCCGATTCTGCTATTTTGGCTGTAACAGGAAGCTTAAAGAACTCTGGTTCGGCCATCTTGGCCGTGACCGGAAGCTCAGGGTACTCAGGTTTGGCCATCTTAGCCGTGACAGGATGATCAAGGGACTCAGGATTGGCCATCTTAGCCGTGACAGGAAGCTTAAGGGACTCAGGTTTAGCCATCTTGGCTGTGACAGGAAGCCCAAGGGACTCCGGATCTGCTATTTTGGCTGTGACAGGAAACTCAGGGGACTCCGGTTCTGCCATCTTGGACATGACAGGAAGCTCAGGGTACTCAGGTCCGGTCATCTTGGCCATGAAACAAAGCTCATGGGACTCTGGTTCTGCTATTTTGGCCGTGACAGGAAGCTCAAAGGACTCTGGTTCTGCCATCTTGGACGTGACAGAAAGCTCAGGGGACTCAAGTTCAGCCATCTTGGACATGAAAGGAAGCTCAGGGTCCTCAGGTTTGGCCATCTTGGCCATGACAGGAAGCTCAGGGGACTCAGGTTTGGCCATCTTAGCCATGACAGGAAGCTCAAGGGACTCTGGTTTGGCCATCTTGGCCGTGACAGGAAGCTTGGGGGACTCAGGTTCAGCCATCTTGGCTATGACAGGAATCTCAAGGGACTCAGGTTCGGCAATCTTGGCAATGACAGGAAGCTCAGGGGAATCAGGTTTGGCCATCCTAGCCATCACATGAAGCTCAAGGGACTCAGGTTTGGCCATCTTGGATGTGACAGGAAGCTCGGGGGACTCAGGTTCGGCAATCTTGGCCATGACAGGAAGCTCAAGGGACTTAGGTTCAGCCATCCTAGCCATGAAAGGAAGCTCAAGGGACTCAAGTTCAGCCATCTTGACCATGACAGGAAGCTCAAGGACTCCGGTTCAGCCATCTGGGCCATGAAAGGAAGCTCAGGGTACTCAGGTCCGGTCATCTTGGCCATGAAACGAAGCTCATGGGACTCTGGTTCTGCTATTTAGGCCGTGACAGGAAGCTCAAAGGACTCCGGTTCTGCCATCTTGGACGTGACAGAAAGCTCAGGGGACTCAAGTTCAGCCATCTTGGACATAAGAGGAAGCTCAGGGTACTCAGGTCCGGTCATCTTGGCCATGAAAGGAAGCTCAAGGGACTCAGGTTCGGACATCTTGGCCATGACAGGAAGCTCAGGGGACTTAAGATCAGCCATCCTGGCTGTGACAGGAAGCTCGGAGGACTCTGGTTCAGCCATCTTGGCCATGACAGGAAGCTCGGGGGACTCAGGTTCGTCAATCTTGGCCGTGACAGGAAGCTCAAGGGACTCAGATTCAGCCATCTTGGCCATGACAGGAAGCTCACGGGACTCAGGTTCGGCCATCTTGGCTATGACAGGAAGCTCAAGGGACTCAGGTTCGGCAATCTTGTCCATGACAGGAAGCTCAAGGGACTAAGGTTCGGCAATCTTGGCCTTGAAAGGAAGCTCTGGGGACTTAAGTTTGGCAATCTTGGCTATGACAGGAAGCTCAGGGGACTACGGTTCAGCCATCTTGGCCATGACATGAAGCTCATGGGACTAAAGTTCAGCCATCTTGGACATAAGAGGAAGCTCAGGGTACTCAGGTCCGGTCATCTTGGCCATGAAAGGAAGCTCAAGGGACTCAGGTTCGGACATCTTGGCTGTGACAGGAAGCTCAGGGGACTTAAGATCAGCCATCCTGGCTGTGACAGGAAGCTTGGGGGACTCAGGTTCGTCAATCTTGGCCGTGACAGGAAGCTCAAGGGACTCAGATTCAGCCATCTTGGCCATGACAGGAAGCTCACGGGACTCAGGTTCGGCCATCTTGGCTATGACAGGAAGCCCAAGGGACTCAGGTTCGGAAATCTTGTCCATGACAGGAAGCTCAAGGGACTAAGGTTCGGCAATCTTGGCCTTGAAAGGAAGCTCTGGGGACTTAAGTTTGGCAATCTTGGCTATGACAGGAAGCTCAGGGGACTACGGTTCAGCCATCTTGGCCATGACATGAAGCTCATGGGACTCAGGTTCAGTCATCTTGGCCATGACAGGAAGCTCAGGGGACACTGTACAATTTTCCGGTTCCCCTTCCACTGTCCCCACAGTAAATGAAAAACCACTCAGCAAGGGTGCAATTAAATATATTATTATAAATATAGTCAATGGGCGACAGCTATCAGGCATTATAGAAGGAACATAAATCAAATACACGACCGTGACTCCTACCCATTACCCATTACATAAATAGTCTATTTTTTCCGTATTTGAGAGAAATCTACAAGCTTTTCGTTCAGCCATAAAGACCACCTTGGGTTTACTGGATCATGTAATATCATGTTTACTACTAAACTTCTTAATTAAAAGCCCATATTTGTGTTTGTACTACCTTGAGATTTAAGCACATCCAAATTGTTGGACAAACGTTATTATCCGGACATCCCAACAACTACTGATATCCGTGAAATTTGTTTATAGATAAGGTTTTTAACATAATGCCAAAGTATCTTACTTAGAATTTTTAATAATTAAACACCATTTTTAACAGTATGTGTGTTCCCCTGGAACATGTAGGGGCGGTTTCCTGGACAGGGTTTAGACTAATCCTGTACTAGGCCTTAGTTATATTAGGAAATTTAAACACAGCTTATAAAAAACAATACTGGTATTCACCTTGAGACAAAACACTGATATATGTCAAAATATGTCACTGTCAGATGTTTTTAAATTAAGACAGATCAAACATGCATTTTAGTCTGGGACTAGAAAAAGCCCTGTCCGGGAAAAGTTTTAGATAGTTGACATTTACAGTTTTATACAGACATAAAGTTAAGATTTTTTTCTTACGATCAACAAAAATCACTTATCATGTTGATAACCTTCTTTGTATTAAAAATACATTTGGCCCAAAAAAAAGACACTCAAGTATAGTAAAGAAAGAAATATTAGAATAGATTCAAAGTGCAAGAAAAAAAACTCATAGCTGCATTTTGGACAAGCTGCGTTTTGGACAAGAAGTCATTTGGACAAGAGTCATTTTTTGGTGCAATGATCAAAGAATCTTTTAACTGTGGGTGGGATAAGGAATGACCACGAGGTGCAACCTCTCTTCAACTTCATAAGAAGCTTTCCAACGAGCAAAAGGTAACACCAGTATGGCAGTGAAGAGGATGGGAAAAGGGTAGCTCAAGATGAGGATGCAGGAGAAGAAGCAACAGAGGGCGTTAATGAGAAAAAGGAGGTCCTGTTGTTGAGAAATGCTTTGTGTCAGGCCTCTTGCATTATGTTGTTGACTCTCTCCCTCGGAAGGGCCAGATAATGGGCTTCAGGGTGCAGGGCAGAAAAAATGCCAAGCTGAAAAAAGTTAGGCTCTGGAAGGAGGGGGTAGAAGGTAAAATGGCGAGTTTAAGCACATTTCTTTCTCAAGACTTCTTATATCCATGGCCACATTTTCCTTCCAATGTCTTTCTCAAGGCTCTTCCTCTTTTCTTTTGGGCCTGTTCTCTTAACCTTACACCTCATACCTCTTATATGTGTCAGTCATTCAAAGCTCTTCACATGAAACGTATGAACAGTTAGATGTCTTAACAGCTGGAATGTTGTAATAATAATAATACTTATGATTATTAATATTACTTATTGAGTGCCTTTCCATAGCTCAAGTATGTTTTACAAAGTAGCTTCTATAAAGGGGCAAAACAGACAGCAGTAAAGGCTATAGATTATGCAGCCTGGTATTTACACGTAACTTTAAAAAACAAAAAACATATTTTTTGTACGTTTAAATAGATGCTAAAACGTACAATGTAGACATATTTACAACATGTAAACGTAGTATTATTACATTTTTACAGCTAAAAAGCGTAAAACATTTACGTATCTTTCATTCCGTTAAGATTGCTGTATAATTTCCCTTTAACCATTTTAGCGATATGTTACCACCTTAACCTTACCCTAAACCCAAATCTTACCCTAAACCCAAACCTTACCCTAAACCCAAACTCTTTTTATACAAAATGTATAAATACGTAATGTATTCTTTTTATATTATGCAACGTAACTGAAAGATATGTTCATATTAGCAACAATATAGCATTCAAAAGATATTTTAAGGTGCTACAGTCCTACGCAAAACTGTTTATTAAAATCATTTAACGTTACTGTTTAAAAAAGCATAACAGACAAGTGTAATCACAACAACTTATTTATTGTGAATATTAAAATTAGTACCAAAAGTAGTTAAAATGAAGTAAAGTAAAAAGAAGTTATTAATCCAAGAATTTGATCAGCGTTGATCCGGGCGCGCTTTTTTAATTTCAAACGTACACCAACGGAAATGGAAATGACGCAAATATGTCACGTGACACTTAAAGAGCCAATGAGCTTTTGATATCACTGCCGTAAAGCAATGTGTCATAAAGCTTCTTGAGGCGGGATATTTGAATTAGTGATGGGCGATACCAGTTTTTTTCTTGTCGATCCGATACCAAGTACTTTTAAGACAAGTATCACCGATACCAATACCGATTCCGATACTTCTATGAAATTTTTTTATCTATGTATTAAAGTTTATTAAAGCGCACTGAAAATCATACAAGGGATGACAGTGAGGCTACACTTCGTCGTGCTCTCTAAGACATTTTGATGCTTTGTCATATTTGATGCTTTGTCATATTTGATGCTTTGTCATTATTACCAAAATGGCGTATTTTTTTGTTGTTCAATGTCACACGAGGCTTCGCATTATTAACTGACCGCAACAATGCACTTAACCCCATTTTTAAACCTGCTTGCACTGTGTGCTGGTAGTGACTGAGCGAATGAATGCAGCGGAAGGAGATGGGACTGAATGAGCGAACGCGGTGATACAGCGGAAGAAGATATAGTTCCCACTGACGTTACGATTTAAGTGTATTTATATACAAAATGGCGTCCAACTATTACTTAAAATTCTAAAATCACTTGTTAAAAACAAACAAACAAATAGAATCGATACTTGTCCTTGAGAATCGATCCTTTTGATACCAAGGCAGGATAGGAAATATCGATACTTTAGGATCGATCCGCCCATCACTAATTTGAATTCACATTAACGAATGGGCGATCTGACTTTACGATTGCTGATGAGAACTCAGATCAAAATCGCTGGATAAAGGGCTGAATTTGGATTTGTTCCTTATAATCATATGAATTTTAAAGATGTGGATTACAGCAATGAATAAAAGTAACATCTTTTGTGAATTTATGTTGTATTTTGTTGTAATTATTGCTTGGTAGTAATAATAATGTATTGGATAGAAGACAGCAGGAGAAGACGCGTTTTTGTGTGTCATGGCAAACAAACTAAATATAAATACAGAAATGTTATTCATTTTAAAGTTTTAAAATTTTAAATATTGTGAAGTTCTCTGAATATCATAATCACTTCATTAGGTAAATGGGTAAACTGTCTTAAATAAATAAGTCAGAAAATATGACTGAAAACATGTCATTTTTATGAGTAAGAAATGCCAATGCCCGCGATTTTAATATTTATGAATAGGAATAACTTACGTACAAATTTGTACGTTTGTAAAGCTGTAAATACGTAAATAATTTACGTATTAGTCCTGTCAAAATGTTGATATTGTACGTTTCAGTGTGTTTTAAATGTAACTAAATGTACGTATTGTAGAACCACACTGAAACGTAAAAATACAAACGTATTTTCATGAGATCACGTTGGATTATGATATTACAGGAGAGACAGATGGCATCATTTTAGCACATGAACAGTGTTGTACATAGCACATCATAACAGAATACAGAACATGGCGTAAGAAAGAAAACATCTAGAAAACAAATAAATTTTGACCAGGAAAGAGAATTTAGGGGAGACAACACTAATTATCTTCTCCCCATAGAGGAAAAGGGAAACCTGTGGTCAGAGAGAAGGCAAGAGTCAAAAAAACAAAGTGATTAAGTCAGTGTGTATGGCAGAAGCAGATTACAAAGATAGCAGGGGGCCACGGCATGTAGAGATTTGTAAGTGAGCAGTATTATTTTGCACTTAATGCGTAAATGTACTGGTAACCAGTGGAGATCAAATAAAATAGGTGTGATGTGAGCTAAACGTTTGGTGTTGGTGAGTTTTCTTGCAGCAGGGTTTAAATACTGTATATTTTGCAAGTTTGCTTTAGAACTGGCAGGTAAGCCAAAGATTGCAGTGATCAAGACGCAATGACGCAAATCCATGGATGCTGTTTTAGCATCTTTGGCACTAATGAAGGGATGATGCTGGGCAATTGAGGTGGGTGAAAAAAGTATGTTTTTGGTGATAGAATTCATGTGAGCCTGGAAAGAGGGATTAAAAATGACACATACAGTACATTTTTTCACCATTTGGGTAGGTGTGATGTGAGTAGCATCTATCACACAGGTGAAATCCTGACCAATTTTGCTGGTATATAGTCAAGGGGTACTGGTGATGGTAATTTCAGTTTTGTCCAAATTTAGATTTGAAAAATTGGATTTGAGTCATATTTTACTCCACCTACACAATTAGAAATATTTTATTTTGGTTGGAGCAGGTTTGCAAAACTGTATACATTTTTGTGTCATCATCAGCATAGAAATGAAAGAATAGAAGATTGAAATTCCCCACTGAAATGTAAAATTCCAAGTAAAAGTGAAAACCAAGTAAGGGCAGCACCACTTACATGCGATAGGCGAGAAATAATTCTTGTGATAAACAATAGAAAAAAGGCAGAGCTGAGATTGAAGTATTGAGGGAGAGCCAAACTTTTACAAGGGCAGTTTCAGTACTACAGAGTGGTTGGAAACCACCCTCCTAAAACCCATTCACACAGCTGATGAGAGCAACTTTTACTAAGGAATGGGTCGAAATCTTGAATGGATAGTTTAATAAAAAATGAAAATTCTGTCATAATTTACTCATGTTGTTACAAACCTCTATAAATTTCTTTGGTCAGATGACCACAAAAGAAGATATTTTAAGGAATGTTTGTAACCAAACCCATCATGAGCCCCATTCACTTCCGTTTTTTTCCTACTGTGGAAGTCAATAGGGTTCATGATCGGTTTGGTTTCAAACATTCCTCGAAAAATCTTCATTTGTGTTCTTCAGAACAAAAAATGTATACAGGTTTGTAACAACATAAGGGTGAGTAAATGATGACAGAATTTAAATTTTTGGGTGAACAATCCTCTTAAACTAAGAAAAGACGGAGAGGTTGACCTCGTTGATATGAATGATGTCATCAAGATTACTAACTATGGCCACATTGATGGGTCTCTGTGAGTGATTAAATCATACATATATTGTAGAAGGAAGTATCAAGATGCCATATTCGAATAAAGATGTTAAAATAAAATATCATTTTTAAATTACACTGAAAAGAAACAAAAAAAAGTATAAAACTTTACCTTTTCTGTCACTTGGGTGGTACCCTCAAAGGTTAATTTTTGTACCTTTATGTGTATACAACACAGGGTATAATATTGTACACCAAACGGTACAACATTTCATTAAGGACTTATTGTGTACCTTAAGGAACAATTTTGTAACAGTTAAATTTTAGGAGTACAAAACCATTAACCGTACCTTTAAACATACAAAATAGATCCTTAAGGTGCAGTAATTTAAAGGTACAACATTGTATTATGTTTAGTATACCTGTTAAAAGTACAAAAACGGACTTAAAACGGTAACACCCCTGTGACAGAAAGGGTACAGTTCAGTACCTTTTTTCTGACCTTGTATGATTGTAAAATATAGACAAAGTATTAACAATTAAACAAGTAAATCTTTATCTAATTTACACCCATTTACATGTCTGCATTTTATATATTTGTCAGATATGTCTATAGACCGTTTCATCGGGCGCACGTGCGGTGACACGATAAGCGTCTGGTACAAACTTTACTTCCGGTTTCTGTTTGTTTAATGGTCTGACTAGTTGCTGAAACTGAACTCTTAAACAAATACCTCGTTGAAATTAACAAATGTTTTGGGTTCCTATGTAATCTACATGTTGTTTATTTAGCCTGTTTTGTAAATAAACTACTTTAAAAGGACTTTGTTGTTATTTATTCTAAGCTGAGTTTACCGGAAGTTACGTGATGACCACGAAAACCGCGTGTTTATGTTGTTACAGCTGAAACCGCGTATAGACCCTTTTACTGTTTGTACACAATGATGACGTGGCAACGTATGTGCGCGCATTTTGGCAATGGAAGTATGGCGAGAATAAGCAGTGAAGCAACACAGAGAAAGTTATTTAAAAAAGTTGACTTTATTAACTTTTTCAACACAGCTACCAGATCCGTGTACTATAGTGGAGTGGATAGAAGACGTTAGCAGATGGCCAAATATAAAGTGGCCAAATACGTATATATATATATATATATATATATATATATATATATATATATATATATATATATATATATATATATATATATATATATATATATATATATATATATATATATATATATATACACGTGGACTGTTAAAGGGCCTATACTCTTAAAAATATGCTACAGAAGGTTCTTCACAGCGATTCCATAAAAGAACCATTTTCTTTAATTTGGTCTTTGGGAGTCTTCTTGACTACCCCTAACTTTTTACATATTTAGGAGTTTTAGTGCTAAAATCCTCTTAGAGCAAAAATTTTGGAGTCCTATAATTAGGACTATTATTATATTTTAGCGTTTCTCCTAAATCAGGAAGTTAGGAGCTACGTTTAGCCTTAAGATGTTAATGAATACGGGCACAGACTGAAAAGGCTCAAAAAGATTTTTGTTTCATCTAGAAAAGACTGAAGCTGGGAGGCAGTAATTTGGCTATAAATGGTAAATTTGAAATAGGACGATAATTAGAGTGAACTGATGGGTAAAGGTTGGGTTTTTTGAGAACTGGAGTAACTGTAGCAGTTTTAAGTGGCAGAGGAAATGAAGCAGAGGAAAGAGATGTGTAGTAAAATGAGTAATGGGTACAGAGATGACCGAATGTCATAGTTTCAGAAGATAAGGAAGGATCAAGTCAACATTGATTTACATCTATCCATTTGATAGACACTTTTATTGAACGCAACTAAAGTGCATTCAAGCTATAGATTTTTATCAGTATGTATATGTTGCAGAGGAATCAAACCTACAACCTGTCTACCAGCTGAGCTACAGGACCTTTGTATTTGTTTTCAAGGCTGTATATTTCAGATTTGAAGGAGGGACCAAATGTAATACTTTAACAATCAACCATTAAACAACCCATTTTGCTCATCTGTTAACCAAAATATTGTGCGTTTGGAGTTTGGCCCATCAACTGTTCCACTCCCAACATACTACCCTGCAAGTAAGCTTACGATGGGCCTGTATGGGCATAGCCTAAGGGCCCCGCACAGGTTTGCTCACTGGCGAAACGTTGGCCCCTTAGCGCTGGCCCTGCATGGGCAGCCCTCACTTAGCCCCCAGGAAGCCCTCACATAGAGAAATCCCCAGAGTTAAATGAACACTGCTGGATGTATATATTGTCCCATCTTACAGAGTGTTAAAAAGTAACAATGAAGCAGAATTAAAACCGCTGTTATCCCCTTTCTCACCACCTCTGTCTGAAATCTAAAATTGCATTTTACATCTTATTTGTAGAGTCATTTTCTTACTTTAGGTTTAGATTTTGTTTCATTTAAAGTCACCCTTATTGTGATCAGTGTTTGATTTAGTTAAACTTGACTCTTGACTCTTGCATTGTTCAGTCTTTTGATTGCTATAACTTTGTGTGTTTAAAACATGTTTGTTATAGCAGCATGCGATCCTTTGGTGTTGGTCAGTTCAGTAAATAAAGTCTGAACATCATCATATAAAAACTTATGTATTCATTTATTGTTTGCACGCTTAACAGAAGGATCTTTCTCTGACAATGTGATACTATAGTATGAGATTGAGCTCTCTCTTAGCAGTTTGTCTTTCTGAAGAATTTTGAAACACTGACACTTAAAATTAACTGCTCCACAATGTAGACACACAAATATCAAGAATCAGAGTATGAATCACAATGATGGTGACAATAAAACGAAAAGCTTCATGCTGCAATGCATGCTGGGTATCAACAAATTACAAATCTCATCCAGAACTCCCAGAATGCACTGCGGCATGAATAAATAATGACCTTTTTTTTACCATTTTCTTTGTCACCATTGTTGAGATTTATACTCTGATTCTTGATGTCTGTGCATCTACGTTGTGCAGTGGTTAATGTTTATGTGCAAACTATCAAAATCCTTCAGAATGATAAACTGCTATGAGAGTTCTGGACCTTACACTGTAGTATTTCATTATTAACAGAAAAGGATGCTTCTGATGAGGGGGGAAAACTATATTAATAAATCTGTTCATTAAATGATTATGTTTGACAATGTTTATGTATCAACCATCAATATTCAACTACAATTGCCTTTTCTTTGCTATAACATGTGTTTTAAACACACTTAGATATAGCAGTTAGAAAACACTAACAAGCCAACGGTCAAGAGTCAAAGTCCAATTAAAACAACCACTGATCACAATTATGGTGACTGTAAATGAAACAGCCAACATCTTAACATAAGTTAAGAAAATGACTCTACAAGTAAGATGTAAAATGCAATTTTATATTTCAGACAGAGATGTTGAGAAAGAGGATAACAAAGCTTTTAATTCTGCTTCATTGTTACTTTTTAACACTCTGTAAGATGGGACAGTATATACATCCAGCAGTGTTTATTTAACTCTGGGGATTTTTCTGTATGAGGGCTTCCTGGGGGCTAAGTGAGGGCTGCCTGCGCAGGGCCAGCGCTAAAGGGCCAACGTTTTGCCAATGAGCAAACCTGCGCGGGGCCCTTAGACTAGCCCTAAGTGGGCCCATAAAGGGCCATTGTAGGCTTACTTGCAGGGTAGGCAATGTATACTTCTGCATAGGATCTAGCTATGCCATAGACTGATAGGCACTTCTCAGTTTTATGCAGACCGCAAGTGCAGTGATTGGTCTGCCAGAATCCCTCCCGTTAGGTCAAAAAAATCTGTGTCGAATTTGCCTTGATACTTAAACATGCCGACTAGCCATCTGCGTGTAATTGCACTTCGACGCGAACAACGACGCAGATGTATAAATGAAAACAGGCAACAGCATAGGTCCTACTCACAACTATAAATCACACTTAAGACGTTAATGAGAGCATCCAACAAACATCATCAGGGATTCAATTAGCATATAACACCATACAGATAACGCTTACACCTTCACGTTCTGTCATTCACACACAAACACATCCCTTTCCAACCCAACGGCACCCCATCCCTAAAAGTATAACCATAAACAAAATCAGAGGATACAGTAAGGTCTCTAATCAAGGCAATCAGTGCTGTTTTCAAACGTGCACCGTGCACGAACAGCGAGCTGGGCTCATCTTTGTCTCCGGTTTAATTACTTGTTTTTGCATTCTGATGGAGGGGGGTGATTGTGCCTTGTCACCTATTTCTGAAGATAAAGGACTAGCCAATTACTTTGTTTGGATGCTAATGATTGGGTTTCATTAGTGGCCGCTCTTAGCCCCCCTCACCCGGTAAATGAATGAATATGCTATGATTTCAATTATTGGAATTATGAAAATTGCTTTTAAAAAGACGACACGGGTATCATCAACTCTCCGCTGTGACATAATGTCATTTTAATTTCCATAATAGTTTTAATTGTCGGTGGCCCTGTTGCGCGTTAATCATTTAATTGTATTGTCTTTTTCCATCGGAGACACCCACATCCATCCGCCCCTGCAGCCACACCAAATCACAATCAGAGATAGTCGAGGAGTTGGCAAAGGCCAGTTGAAGGTGCAATTTAAAAGTTTCAAAGCTACAGCCGCTTAAGATGGCTTCGACTCCGCCCGCGGCCCGAGTCAACAGCGCTCTTAATTCAATTAGCAACGAAATCTTCAAGTTTGTGTCACCTTTAAACTACGGTAGCTTAATAGTGAAACAATGTTATACCATACGGCCTCATACACGCATTCCGTTTTGGAGGGTTAATTGGTACTTGAGTTCTTAGAAAAATGTCAGTGTGTATTGAATAAAACCGTGTTTTTGCTGGTGGTTGATTTTCTCCAGACTCCTAAAGGAATGCAGGCTTTCAACGTGCATTTTTAACCGCTCATAAATAAGACGAGCTTGGTGATGAGCTTGAGGTGTGAAAAGTAGGCAAATTACCAGCCTACACGGACCGGCACAATGAAAGACGGAAACATGTAAACCATTCAATTCCTGACCCGCGTAGATGAAGCACAATCAGCTGTAAATTACCTCAGAATTCTGGTCTGTTATCATCAGCGTGCCGCAGACTGGTGGAAAAATAAATGCCTTTCCTAAACAAAGGACGAGGATCCCTAATGGTTATGTGGGTCAAGGCCCGGTGAGGCCTTTGACAAGTGACAGAAAAGAGCCCTTAATGTTTGCTCTCCAAGGCCAGTGTTTCTATAGATTTGAATGAAAGATTTAGGTTTTTATGCTACGAAGGTTACCGGGTTGCATCAGATGGCGAATGGACAGATTTACGGCATAATGTACACAAAACATACGATCCATTAGCGCAAAACTATTTGCATGCTTCGCGAAATCAATTAAAGGACAGATTTCAGGCAAGGCCAGGTAGGTTTATTTTTGTGAGCGCGAATGGGAGGTTTCTTCATCTCCATGGAGATGGAGTCTGCCAGAACAAACGGCCATGATCAAAGGGCACCGCGGAGGATGAGACCTCATTCACAGCCAAGAACAACGAAAACAGGTTTTGAGGGTAAGCAAAACATCCATGTAGTAGGAAAATGGCTACGTATTTAAATTTCAGAGGCATTTCAGAGACATCAAAGTTTTAAGAAATGTCCCTGTTTTACTTTTAGCTTTGATTAAAACGGCAATGTCAGTCTTCCTCGTGCGTATGGCGATGCCACGCTGAGAGATGCAGGAAGCCGTTTGCTTGCTTCCCAACAGATCGGAGTCAGTGAGCGAGTGACTGACAGCTTTAAGCGGCTCTCTAACCTCTTTCCTCCGTCTCTCAGCGTGCCAGAAAGGGGCGGTCAAGTGAGCCCCTCAAAACTGGAAAAAAGGGACATTCAGATGCAACCATGCAGAACACCTCGTTGCCATCCCTCCTCAAGAAGAAACGTTTCTCTTGAGTGCAGGTCAGAATATGAGAGGATGTGAATATATGGGTTGGGGCGAAGAGGAGAGTGAAGGGAAAGAGCATCTTCGAACCATCTCCAGTTTTTGAGATGAATCGCCAACACGAACATGCTAGCTGATGTATTAATACAAAACGTAGATTGATGACACCAATGTAATATAACTTTTGGGATTGTCAAAGTATGTCAGTGTGCAATGTCCTCTCATAGTTTAGTAACAGGAATGTGTCCACTTCATGCATGGCGGTACAGAAGAAAAAGCATGAGAGAGGGAGAGAAAGCAAGCAAGAGAGCTTAGTGTACGACTGTTGAATAGTAGACAGGTTCGGTGATGAGGATACTTGTAAAACAGGAGTGCCTATATGCAGCGCTCTTAAAAGTGAGGTTGAGAGATACAGGAAAACAGA
Source organism: Misgurnus anguillicaudatus (assembly GCF_027580225.2). Lineage (NCBI taxonomy): Eukaryota > Metazoa > Chordata > Actinopteri > Cypriniformes > Cobitidae > Misgurnus > Misgurnus anguillicaudatus. The sequence goes on from NW_027395278.1 coordinate 3,261,172, forward strand.
AGAGAGAGAGAGACTGAAATTTGCTCTAGTCCCTGAGCTTGTGCAAGTATGCCACCTGCTGGATTGTAAGTGAACCACAACTCGTCTACAGCTTCCTTTCTGCTGAATCTCAGAAATCCACTTCTGCATGGTATCTTGAAATGAAATAGTCGTAATAGAATCATATGTTTCATCTCTCTCTCTCTCTCTCTCTCTCTCTCTGTTTTTTCTCTCTCACACACACTTAGTCGTCTTGCATTTGGTTTGCTTCAGGGAGACGGCCTCTATCATGCTCCATTGTGTTTTGAGCGCTGAGAGGCCCTTCTGGCAGGCTAAGGTAGAGAGAGAGGGGGTTAGAGGCCATACTGGAGAAGAGGGATGAGAGCGATTCAATCGCTCAACAAATGGACCCGGCTAATAGAGGCAGCCTCTGATCCTACCCGATGCACAGCTGGGGGCCTTCTATTAAGAAAGGGTTGAAGAGGAGAGATGGGAAAAAGCGAAAGAGAGAGGAAGAGGAAAGGGTAAACATGGGCTGCTCTTGTGGTCTAATTATCAAACAGATATAATATTAAGGGTATAAGCTGATGTGCTTTTTATACATTGCATCATACAACCTTTATTTAGCTCTAAGGTGAGCTTATAATTTCCAGTTGGATAGAACCCTCCTACAATATTTGCCATACTTTTTGCTTATAATTTCCACAGTTGTTGATACTATATTTAGCTAGCACTGGCATTAACTGGTGTAACGGATATAACTTGGATTTAACCAGGACTGTAATAAATAAATAAATATTGTATAATTCAACGGTATAATATTACGCTACACTCTAAAAAAACAAACGGTGCTATATAGAACCAAAACTGTTGCTTTGGATCGTAATCATAGAAGAACCGTTTTAGTGCCATATAGCACCGGTGAAGCACCTGTGTAGAACCATATAGGTGCCATATAGAACCACTATAGCACCAAATATGGTTCTACATAGCACTATATGGTTCTACACAGGTGCTTCACTGGTGCTTCACCGGTGCTATATGGCACTAAAAACGGTTCTTCTATGATTACGAGCAAAGAACCACTTTTGGTGCTATATAGCACCGTTTGTTTTTAGAGTGTAGCAGTGCAGAAGAAAAATGTATACCTTGTGATGCACCAAAAGTCCCTTTTGATAAAATATATTCAAACAGCACCCAGACATATGATAGTTTTCATTTTTGCCTTATTTAGTATGTATACTATGCAGTTTTCTGTATGGATTGCTTTACATGACTTACTACATTTGCAAATATATGCGCTGTATACATCAGTGTGAATATAGTATGCCATGATGAAATATATGACCCTGTCTGTGTGAAAACCAAGACATTTTTTGTAATTTACTCTTTTCTACATCTAATTATTGTATAAAATGTAAAGAACATTCTGTGAAATGTAACCTTGATTCATAATTTATAATAATTAGATAATACGACTTTAGACTGGTTTTCACAGACAGGGTCGCATGTAGTCTGCTTGACCTTGCATTTCTAATGTGGGAAGCTAACTGGAAGTCTTGAATATGTGATGCCATATATCTTATTAATACATTTCATAGATTTAACACAAAAGAGGATTAATAATGCTTTAAAAATTCAGTTTTATTAGTAGAGTTATTTTCATATTAAATAGGTCATATATAGTTTCAAAGAGCCTCCACAGCAAAATAGTGCTCTTATGGCCCTACTAAGCATACCAAAAGCTATTTTAGCAAGGACATTTTTTGTATTTTTTTTTTTTTTTTGAAAATGTTAAGGTGGAAAAGGGAGAAAACATTAACTTTGAAAAATGCTAGGATACTTGACCCAATGGTGGCTTGAAAATTACCCAGTATTTTTTGTTGAGAATACATAAAAAATATATATATATATATATATATATATATATATATATATTAGATTAATAATGGACACTGAATTAGACACTCAACATGATAAAAGTCATCCCACAGCAGTGCATGCTATTGTTGAAATGTTTATCATTGCATGTTGCAGCACAAACTCTATGGGGAGGTTTCCCGGACAGGAATTAGCTTAAGCCAGGACTAGGCCTTAGTTTAAATAGGAATAGGAAATATAACTAGTTTTAACAAACATGCCTTACTAAAACATTAATGTGCATTTTGAGGCTAAACAAAGAGCACTAATGTATTTTAAGATATGACAGTGCAAGTTGTTTTCAGTTTGGACAGCTCTTACATTTATTTTAGTTTAGGACTAGTCTAATCCCTGTCCGGGAAACCGCCCCTTTGTTATCTGAACATAGGTTTATCTCGTTTAACCAAACATTTAACAGCAGAAATAGTCAAAACTGCAGCCAAAGGTGCTTTCGACAGCTTATAGACGGTTTCAGCAGTAACAACATAAAGAAGCGGCTGTCGTGGTCCGCACGTAACTTCTGGTAAACTCGCTAAGAATAAATAACAACAAAGTTCTTTAAACGTAGTTTATTTATATAACAAGCAAAAACAACACATAAATTACATAGAAAACCAAAACATTTGTTATTTTCAATGAGGCATTTGTTCAAGAGATCAGTTTAGCAACTAGTCAGACCATTAAAAAAAACGAAACCGGAAGTAAAGTTCAGATCCAGACGTGTATTGCGTCAGCGCATGTGCGTCTGATGAAACCGTCTATACTGGTTAAACTCTACATTCTTAAAAATAAAGGTGCTTAATGCACTCTAAAAAAACAAACGGTGATATATAGCACCAAAACTATTGATTTGAATCGTAACCATAGAAGAACCGTTTTTAGTGCCATATAGCACCGGTGAAGAACCGGTGAAGCACCTGTGTAGAACCATATAGGTGCCATATAGCACCACTATAGCACCACATTTGGTTCTACATAGCACTATATGGTTCTACACAGGTGCTTCACTGGTGCTTCACCAATGCTATATGGCACTAAAAATGGTTCTTCTATGATTACGAGCAAAGAACCACTTTTGGTGCTATATAGCACCGTTTGTTTTTAGAGTGTGGGTTCTTCACAGCCATGCCATGGATTAGAAATAATTATTTGTAAACCTAGACCAGAGGTTCCCAAACTTTTCATTTTGTGACCCACTTAGATAGCATCAATTGATGGGATTCCAACAATATAGACCTATTTTTAAATGTAAATAGGAGGAAAACACACATTTTTCTCTTTTTTAATTCAGTAGTTTTTAATTTCCTTGTTATTTTATAAATGTAAGTTTAATTGCAGTATCCAAATAACTTCATATCAAATTTCAAAGCCAAGCCCTTTGTGTGACCCACCTTATCCCACTGTGCAACCCACAAGTGGGTCCCGACCCACAGTTTGAAACCCCCTGCCCTAGACCACAAAAAAGGGTCAATTTTGTGAAACTAAGATGTATACGTCATCTGAAAGCTGAATAAGTAAGCTTTATATTAATGTAGGGTTTGTTAGGATAGGACAATTTTTGGCCGAGAAACAACTATTTAAAAATCTGGAATCAAAATATTTAAAAAAAAATCAAAATATTGATATAGTTGTCCAAATAAAGTCCTTAGCAATACATATTATTAATGACAAATTTTTTCATACATATATTTATTAACAATACACTATGTGTACACAAATATGAAATGTTGGATCAACTTAAAAAAAAAGAATTTAAAATTATTTAAAAATAATTCAAAAATAATTAAATTGGTAAAATCTACATTTTTTCCCAATTTTTTTTTTACATTTGTTATATAAAATATTACGTTGAAAACCATACATTACATACAAAAAGATGTGTTTTTAAGTGTTAACATTTTTTTTTTAGTTAATCCAACTTTTAACTTTTTACAGTGTAGGAGATTTACAAAATATCTTTATGGAACATAACCTTTACTTAATATGTTTTGTTTTTTGTTTTTAAAAAATTATTTTGACCCATACTATGTATTGTTGGCTATTGCTACAAATATATATGTGATACTTAAGACTGGTTTTGTGGTCCAGGGTCACATTTTTCTCAAAGTATACCATTCAGTCAAAGGTTCTTAGAAGAATCAGTTTTTTTTTCATAACTTATTAAAGTCCAAAAAACCTTTTTCTTTTGGTCTTCTACAATGGTTCTTCGGGTGTGAAAGGTTCTTTATCCAAAAAAGATTGCTCTGTGTCATCTTTTATTTTTAAGAGTGTATAGTTACACAGGGAGAGCGGTCTGACAGATATAGATAGTGATTAATCTGGGTTTGATTTGCTTTTATATCCCATTTAGGGATGGAATTATCATACATATTTGATACTTAACATACAATCCATTTAACTGTGTGCAGCTGTAAAATACACTTGTGGTCGGTCCATGATCTAAGGATGATACTTAAACAGCTTATTACAAAATATGAATTAATAATAATTTACAGTTTATTCAGTAACAATATCTTGGTGAAAATTGTCGTTATCTTCTTTGTAAAAGGTAGATTAATACTCTGATAAATGTCAACTGAATGCTCAGTAAATGTCTACACCCAATAAACTCAATAAATTGCTATTTGCATAGGGTAGAGCAGGCGCTTGAAAATAAATGACATGTGTATTGGAAAGACAATAGACATTTAAATACTTTCACTCCCAGACTGACCCCAAAAAAGAGTTCATGAACAATAGCACAGGGTGAAAGTCTTCTCATGTCCCAGACGCATCCTTTGGAAAGTGATACAGCTGCACCCTAAGCTGCAAGCCCGTGTCACTCTCACTTGTACAGTGTCTGCGACAGTGCGGCTGTGCCGGGGACGAGAACGGACAGAGGATATCCCTGCTCTTAAGACACACAAAGAGCTACTTAACATCCACACAGCAGGAAGCAGCTTCATGCTACAGATAGGGAGGGAGGGGCTTAACATGTTATCCTTTAACTGTGTTTACACATTGTTTTTTTTTAATGAGAGAAATGAATCCCAATGGCGTGTGCTGCTACATTTATGATCAAATGCATGGGCAGAACATTAAATAATTCCTCCGAGACAGATACACAGAAACTCTGTCCCTCCCACCGTGTTTTCTTTGTGTTGGCCATTGTAACAGTTTTGTCCGGGCATATGGAGTGGTTTAGGCCACTGGGACCCCCAACAGCTCCGGCTTTGTGTCGGGGTCACGGAGGTTGCTGGGATTGTGTTCCAAGCTAATTCCCCCTTTCACCGACTCCAGATCAGAGTCTATAATGATCTGGGCGGTGCTGTACCGGGGTTAGATTATGGCGGTGACACCCAGAGGGTGGGAAGGGAGGGCGAGAACCCCCCAGGAGGGCAACAAGTTTTTAAATAAAACATTCTTGTGTTTTGCGCTTGGCATTTACAGACACTTTCTTTAACTTGTGCTATCAATGGGCAGGACACACACACTCACTCCCCCTGTCATAGTCACATACACACATCGTTTTCCACCTCATTTCCCAATCGCAGGCTGAGCAAACATTATAAAGAGGGAAGAGTGCTGGAACTGAAGAGAGCTGCGTAATTGGAACAATAAAGAAAGAGTTGCTATGACTTTCTATGGTCACTGCATACATTTGTACACTGTCTTTTTATACATCTGATTTTAAGATAACCATTATTTGCATCAAAATAACAAAAATTTAATTGTAACCATTCATAAAAAAATATTTAGGCCCTACTTCAAATATTTTGCTTTTACGAGATTCTGCTGCCATAGTGATAGCTCTAATCTTATATGAACCAGCAAAATATATTTAAAAATGTTTGTCAAACTGACCTAATTTATTTTCCCAAAATGTTTTGGTCTTTTGTGCATGGTTTATCATTGTACATTACTAGAAAATGTCTTGATTTTTTACTATGTTTATGATTATAAAAGTTATCATTACAATGCAAAAAAAATTCACTTTCTATAGAGCGTTTCATCGGACACACGTGCGGTGACGCGATACACGTCTGGTCCGAACTTTACTTCCGGTTTGAGTTTTTTAATGGTGGTCTCCTGGGTAATCTACATGTTGTTTATTTTGCTTGTTATATAAATAAACTACATTTAAAGTATGTTGTTGTTATTTATTCTTAGCAGAGTTTACCCAACTTTATGCATTGACCACAAAAGCTGCTTGTTTACACTGCAAAAAATTATTTACAAGATATTGCATAAAGCAAGCAAAAAAAGCAAATTTTTCTTGAATTTAGTGTTTAAGAAAAATTTTCAAGATTTGTTTGCTTACCCCATTGGCAGATTTTTTGCTTGTTTTATGCACAAAATCACTTAAATTTGATATTTTTGGTCTAAAAACTAGACTTATTTTCTTGGTCGTTTTGTTCATCAAGAAAAAGCATCTTAATTTAAGAATTTTTAGATATTTTTACCGAAAACAACACAAAAATACTAAGAATTTTTTTCAGTGTGTGTTGTTACTACTGAAACCGTCTATAGTATTTTGTCTTGTTTTCAGTACAAATATACAAAATTCTTAAATTAAGATGCATTTTCTTGATGAGCAAAATGACCTAAGAAAATAAGTCATTTTTAGACTAAAAAGATAATATTTCAGTGAAATTATACTTTTAAAATGTTTCTTGAAAAAAGTGTTTAAGAAAAAAGTTAATTTATTTCAAGATTTCTTGTTTTAAGCGCAAATTCACTTAAATATGATTTTTTTTGTCTTAAAAAATGCATCTTAATTTAAGAATTTTTTATATTTGTACTGGAAACAAGACAAAAATACTAAGTAAAAAAGTAATTTTTTGAATTGTACATAAATGATTAATGTTACCAAGCCATCTTACTTTTTTAAAGTCCTCTCCGCAACCACCATTAATGTATGTACTACTTGTAACCATCCAATCTATTCCAAGTCCTATCCTACATTTATTTTTCCTCATTGTTTATACCGTTTCATCAGGCGCACGTGCAGTGACGCGCTAAGCGTCTGGTCCGAACTTTACTTCCGGCTTCTGTTTGTTTAATGGTCTGACTAGTTGCTGAAACTGAACTCTTAAACAAATACCTCGTCGAAAATAACAAATGTTTTGGGTTCCTACACTGTAAAAAATTAGCTGTAATTATGCAGCTGGTTGCCAGTAACTTACTGTAGAAGATAAAGACTGAAAATGTTTCATGGTAATTTAACTTTGAACAAACTGTTTATAACATAAATAACATAAATGTAAATCTACAGTAAGTTACTGGCAGCTAGTTGCCAGTAATTTCCAGTAATACTGTAATTTCTACAGACATTTTTTACAGTGTGTTGTTTATTTTGCTTGTTATATAAATAAGCTACTTTAAATAAACTACTATGTTGTAATTTATTCTTTGCAGAGTTTACCGGAAGTTACGTGATGACCACGAAACCCGCTTGTTTATGTTGTTACTGCTGAAACAGTCTATATCCACTTTTACCTACACGCTAAAAACGGCTAGGTTATTTTTAACCCATAATGGGTAAATATTGGACAGAACACGTGCTGGGTTAAAAATGACCTCATGCTGGGTTAAAAATGACCCAAAGTTGGTTTGTTCTTATGCAGCTGCAAACATAGACTATAATAACCCAGCAGTTGGGTTATTGTGTTCTGTCCAATATTTACTGAACATGGCTTAAAAATAACCCAGCCATTTTTAGAGTCTAAAAATATGTCTTATTTGAACAAACACTCTCAGAATACATACCAAAGCTGTCACTGGGTTGGTACCCTTTTAAAATGTCAAGGTTTGTACCTTAAGAATCCATGTAGGACCTCAGGAACGGTGCATATTGGTACCTAAGGTTAGTTGGGTCAAAAAAGGGACAAACCTGTTTACATTTGACCCAACAATGATTTTAAAAAAGCATTTTGGGTTGAAGCAACTTGGCACATGTCAAATTTCAACCCAACGGGATGGGGTTGTCCATTTTGAAGTGTACATTTTAGGACCATTTTAAAGGATACCCACCCATTTTTTGTACCTTAAGTCTGGTTCAGAAATGTCTTTGAAATGTATCTTAAACTTCAGGAACTTCATCAGCTTTCTGTTTTTATGACAACAGCTTATAATTCACCAATATCACACAACCAACCTCAGCTAAAGTGTTCTGCACAAATCCAAAAGAAAAGAGCTTAACAAAAGCAGCACAAAGCGCGCTGATCCGTCAGCTGGGGTATCGTAGCCGTCTCTAATTCTGATGAGCAGAAGTTAACGGAGATGTTTCCACCACTAATATCACAAAGCCATTCTGACAGATATGCATATATGCGTCATATTCGCCACAATATCCACGAGTGTTCTCCACTCGGGTGAGAGCTCGTGCAATCACTCACAGAGACACTTATAGCCTGCATGGGAGCCGAGCTGAGTGACTGAGAGAATGAGAGCTAAATTAAGAGCTCTCTCTCTATTTGCTATTGTTACAACAGCATTCTGCTGATGAGCTCAACTCGCACGCTTTTAAAAATCATACTTTTCCGTTTTGTTTTCGATATTATAGATTCATGGTGACATCTTTGTTTATATACCGCAGCGTTCTCCGTCTCTCTCAGCGACTGTCATTCAAATTCATGCTCTCGAGGACCCGGCGCACACAAGGCCCTGGGAATAATAGGCAAACCCATTTATCGTCTGCCTTTGTTTTTTTATTCCTCGTTCCCCCCTTTGGGAAATTCTGAGAGGCCATGTACCATGTAAGATGGCAGCTGTCTCCTGACCATTAGCATTGCAAATGAGGTCAGAAGAGAGGGACCCTCAGCCTAGCATTTAGGGGCCGGAGACTGGGTCTCAACAAGCCCCATATAGACGGGCGTTGAGCGCCGTCCAGGTTTGTCAGAGTGAAGGGTGACTGTTCAAGAGAGTAATTGGTCATTTGCAATAAGTGCGTGGCATTTATTGCATGACGCAAAAAGAGGTTTGGACAGAAACTGAGGAAGCTGTGTGTTGTTTCCTTTGTGACAAAAATTGTGATTGTTAACGTGATCTGAATGTGAACTAAAACAGCATCTGCAAAAACGTAACAAATTGCTATTACACATAAAAATGTAAAAAAAATTAATTAAATTGCTTTCTGAATTCTATGGTTTCAATGAGCTTAAACAAACACTATGCAACATAATTTCTTTAACTCTTTCGTTGTTTTCTGGTTTTAATATTATATTTAGCCACTACCGTAGGAGTCTTATCCATTTTGAAAAATACATAATATAGTGACCTACTTGTTCTCAAGGCTGAACTGCGCAGACCTTAGCAACCTGTACAGCGACTCGCAGGTGATTGTTCTCCAAACCCTCAGCGACCGCTATTGTCATGGTAACCAGAAAGTACTTCAGATCACAGAGGGCACATATACACACTCTCTCTCACACATACACACATACACATAATAAACAAACTCTGGTGAAGTTTGGTGAGACCCGAACACTCTTACTAATCAATGGTGATTCATTTTTCCACTTAATTACCCTTAAGGCTCTCAAAACGTCTTTATCAAATTTGTTGCATAAATAGCCACATTACCGCCTCTATGTAGCCATATGGTAACCTCCAAGTATTCAAGCAGAACACTAAAGAATACGAATAAAATAGATTGTAAACCTAACACACATCAGAATAATGTAATTCGTGCCAACTAGATCAACCCTGTAAGTCCCAGACTCTTAAAAACAACTGAGCTCACACACAAATGACTTTCATTGAAATGCATTGCTTGGATGAGTGAAATTGTTGACCTCAAATTACACGGCTAATATAGTGTAACTGGATAGACAAAATGATGCACATGCAGAGAAACAAACATGGCTTTTCCTACTTTCTTTATATTTCTTCAAATTAAAAAGAAAAGAAACAACATTTCAGAATCACTGAGGCTCTGTGTGTGTGTGTGTGTGTGTGTGTGTGTGTGTGTGTGTGTGTGTGTGTGTGTGTGTGTGTGTGTGTGTGTGTGTGTGTGTGTGTGTGTGTGTGTGTGTGCAGGGGGATGTGTTGACCAAGCCTGGGTCAGCTCCATCAATCCAGATCTCCTTCTAACTAAATGATGGATCTGCAGACACGGAGGTCGGATACTTTTTTAAACTTTCTTAGGATGAGTGACATCCAAACTTCCTTAACCAAAGAAAAATGACTGAGTTGGTACTATGGTAGAGTGATAGAAACATTGTTTTTGAAGTATGATCATTTAATGTTGTAGAAATAGTGTCAAAAAGTGATGTCTGGGGGGAACATTTGTTCAATATTTACTTTTAATGACCCTTAGATTAGATTAACCTTTTAAATATAAAGTGTATGTTATAAAACGAACAGAACAATAAACTTTTAAGGAATTGTTTGGACAAAATAAGCAAACCGCATGTATTAGGCCAGAGAATTTGAGAACATGATCTCACAAATTTCCGTGGCATTCTCACGGATTGGTTACTCAACTGCTTTTTCCTATATTCAAACCATTGTCGCTTCGGTTTAGGGTTAGATTTGGTGTTTGCTTAAGTATGTCACTTTAAGTATTGGTTTATACTATTTTTTCTGATGTATTCTTTTATATTTTCTAAACTTTAATCAATTGTCGCCTGGTGTTGGGGTTAGAGTTGGGTTTGGGTAGGGATGTCATTTTATGTAAATCTAACCCTAAACCGAAGCGACAATGGTAAGAAAATAGGACAAAACAATTGAGTAACCAATCCGTGAGAATGCCACGGAAAAGAAAGTCCGTGGCAGGACCACGGAAATACACGGAGATCCGTGAGAATGCCATGGAAAAATGAGCAAAAAATTCCGTGACTATGCCACGGAAATTTGTGAGATCATGTAATGCACAGAAAATGAAGAAGCTTACAGGTAATAAAGTATAAATTTCTGTTATTAATATGTGTTGTTGATCATCTTTTGTGGTCATTGTCCTGAGCCATGTCTTTATAATTTTGCATATATTTTTATAATTTCTTTCAAAGCTTTAGTTTATACTCAAAACATACAAATGCAACATGCATACAAAATTTTTATGCATTGTTTAAATAATAAGTGAAGAACTGTTCAAAGTTGGACATCACTTTATGCCACTACTGTATGATTCAAGATTTTTTTTTTATTTGTCACACACAGTTATGCATATACAACATTTGCATATACAAGCTCTTTTTTACTGTGCAACTAAACCATTTAGAAAAATATATACAATAAGTTTAGGCAAAAATATATATTTAAGAGAATCAGAAGTTAAATTAAAGTTTATTTAATAAAAAAGATAAGTTAAGTGAAAAAAAAACACTGAAAAAAGCCGTGTCCCATACTCAAAGTGCACTCACTTTTGTGATATAGTGCATACATTTAAGTGACATACTAAAGCATAATGGAAGTGATCTTTGTTTAAATGCAATCACACACATCAACTCCTTGCATTTCAGCTTTTCATTATACAATATTTCACTGGTAATGTTTACTTTAGAATTTCATTTCTAAGTTCAGTGAAGCATCGCTTTTTTAATTCATTTATTCACTGTAACGTCACAAAACTCTCGCAATGGTTTGTGGGTTACATAAACCATTAGATTGTTTATGGATCTGCACTTTGAATTTTCTGACCATTCGGGTACTTATTATAATTTTGATTATTATTCATGACTGATCTGATGTGAATTGTGTCACTGAAACGTGAGCAGTAACAGAATGTTGTTATACGAACTATAATAGTAGTTCGGTGAGGGGTCATAGCTGTGATTTATCTTAAAATAACTAGTTTTAGAATTAAAGGATTAGTCCATTTTCTTAAAAAAATTGAGATAATTTACTCACCACCATGTCATCCAAAATGTTGATGTCTTTCTTTGTTCGGTCGAGAAGAAATTATGTTTTTTGAGGAAAACATTCCAGGATTTATAAAGGACTCTAAACGATCCGAAACGAGGCGTAAGGGTCTCATCTAGCGAAATAATCGTCATTTTTGACAAGAAAAATAAAAAATATGCACTTTTAAACCACAACTTCTCGTCTATCTCCGGTCCTGTGATGCGCCAGCGTGAACTCACGTAATACGTCATCACGTCAAAAGGTCACGGATGATGTATGCGAAACTTCGCCCCAGTGTTTACAAGTGTGGAGAAAGAGGACCGTTCAGACGTTGTTGTATGTGGAATGATACTAATTAATGTCTTTGTGTCAGTTTATTGTTTAAAATGGTCCGTAAATGTGCGTTTCATATATGTAACACGTGACCTTTCTACGTCACTACGCAATTACGTGAGGTTGCGCTGAAAGATGAGAAGTTGTGGTTTAAAAGTGCATATTTTTCATTTTTCTTGTCAAAAATGACAATCGTTTCGCTAGATAAGACTCTTATGCCTCGTTTGGGATCGTTTAGAGTGCTTTGAAACTCCGTTGAAAAAAACTGTTGGAGTCCATTAAAATTAGAAAAATCCTAGAATGTTTTCCTCAAAAAACATAATTTCTTCTCGACTGAACAAAGAAAGACATCAACATTTTGGATGACATGGTGGGGAGTAAATAATCTGGATTTTTTTTAAGAAAATTGACTAATCCTTTAAAGGACCAAGTTAAGACAAAGTTGTTTAATGCTTTGTTCTTTCTTTCTATTAATTTTCTTTATTTCACCTCACTCATCACCCTCCGACCTACAGATAAGTTTTAAGTGTGTGTGGGATTGCCATGGGGACAGCTGGGTGTGGGAAGCCAGAGCAAACATGGCAAAAGCTGGATGGTAACTCCGACTGAGTCGCCGGGAGACAAAAGAGGCTCCCGTCAGAGCTAATGGGGACACATGTAACGGGATTACGGCCCTAGACACTGATGGTAAAGACTGGGGGGGGAGACCACATTGGTAGCTACTACACATCTACACACACCTCCCCCTCATCTGCCCCGCTGCCGTACCCTGAGAACATCCCACTCAATCACATCCCACTGACACACTCAACCACAGCAGGCCCATTCACAGACTCCAGGAACACTCCAACCTGAACGGGCCTTTCCCACAGCCAGCTCCGCGGAAACCTCCTCTGCCACTTCAGTACGAAGCCGAATCACCATCGATTTGACTGCGAGTTTGAGATTTTACAGTTATGAATCTTATGTTAGTGGTGCTGAGACAAGCATTACTATAATTTGTTTATACTTCGAGTTCGGTGCCATTACTGATCTATATACAGTATTGTAGAAATGGTTGCCTGATAGATGATTAAATGGGTGAAAGTCCCTTTTATTTGCACATATCTACTAAAGATATAGACGGTTTCATCGGACGCACGTGCGCTTACGCGATACACGTCTGGATCCGAACTTTACTTCCGGTTTCGTTTCTTTTAATGGTCTGACTAGTTGCTAACTGATCTCTTGAACAAATGCCTCATCGAAAATAACAAACGTTTTGGTTTCCTAGGTAATCTATGTGTTGTTTTTTGCTTGTTATATAAATAAACTACGTTTAAAGAACTTTGTTGTTATTTATTCTTAGCAGAGTTTACTGGAAGTTACGTGCAGACCACGACAGCCGCTTGTTTATGTTGTTACTGCTGAAACCGTCTATATCTAAAAAAAAATCTAGTTTTAGTTCAATACATGGTAGCGTATGCCGGGTTGTTTCAACCTATGGCATGGTTTATTTTAAACCAGTGATTACCCAAAATTTCTCCAAATTTTACCCAACCATGGGTTGAAACAACCCAGCATTTTTTGTAAAGATAGCATAAAACATTGAAACATAAAAGTGTGAAATGAACAAATAGACTAGAAATATCAACACATTTCTATTTTTTTACAACCCAGCATTTAAGGAACTCAGATGCAAAAGCCCCTAAACACCACCTCCGTCAAAAATGAGATAATGGTATGAATGCTCTCGGCACGTATTATAAGCTCATCAAATACTTTCACTTCAAATTTGCTTAACCCCAGCCTCAGGTCATTCAGGAACCCTGCTTTGTTAACCTATTAAAGGAAAACACCACCGTTTTTTAATATTTTACTATGTTCTTACCTCTACTTAGATGAATTAATACACACCTATCTTTTTTAATGCGTGCACTTTTAATCTTTATACAGCACGTCTTGAATGTGTTAGCATTTAGCCTAGCCCCATTCATTCCTTAGGATCCAAACAGGGATGAATTTGGAAGCCACCAAACACTTCCATGTTTTCACTATTTATTGTTACATGAGTAGTTACAAGAGTAAGTATGGTGGCACAAAATAAAAAATTAGTTTGGAGCCATAGAATTGAATGGGGCTAGGCTAAATGCTAACACATTCAAGAAGCGCTGTACAAAGATTAAAAGTGCACACATTGGAAAAAAGTATGTATTAATTCAACTAAGTTGAGGTAAGAACATTGTAAAATATTGAAAAATGGTGGTGTTTTCCTTTAAGAGTCTGTTAAAATGCTCATTTACAAGAAAACATGTCAGACGCACTTACAGGGTTTTGCATGAGCTCTTAATTTTAGTCTAAATCAAAGGAATTTGGAGTTATCGTTATTTTAGCTAGGCACATAATAACATGCTTAAAAACACTCAGCACTCTGGTAACTATCACTTTGACAAAACCTCTGCACAGGCAAGCACCACTCACATTTTCTTAAAAAATAAAAATAAAAATCTAGTTGACGTTTATGATCTAGTGGGAGGTACAGACTAGACTCGGAGGCAGTTCTTCCTCTTCTTTCTCTCGCACAGCCAAATTCCTATACTCCTTCCAAGACACCCAGTCAATTAATAAGACATCGTCACCACCCCTTTGCAGCCCCCTGCACAAGAGGCCACCCAGGAGCTGCAGCCCGGTCTCTAAAGCAGCTTCTCTGGTGGCCCAGTGGAATGCCGGGCGAGACTGAAGGGAAAGACCTCGGGGCCGAAGCGCAGAAGAAAAGAAAGAGTCCCATCATTGCTCACCGGGGCACTCCGGTCAAAATTTGACCAAGACAATAGAAGATAGGTACTGTGCAGAATTCCCGCTCTTAAACACCTCCCACTTTAGGGCCAAACCCCCTTTTTGTCCAGTTCAGAAATGTACTGTTTTTTTGCACCGTGTTACTCAAGCACTCATATGTGTTCAAATCAATACAGAAGTGATCTAGACTGAAATTCATAGTTTGAATTCAAAATTCTTATTTTTATTACAGCTATACACTGTAAAAAAATTCTGTGGAAATTACAGTGTTACTTGCAGCTGGTTGCCGGTAACTTACCGTAGATTTAAATTTATGTTATTTACTGGCAAGAGTTTGTTCAAAGTTAAATTCATTTTAAATATTAACAAGTCTTTATCTTTACAGAATAAACATCCTCATGCAAAGCATTCTGGGAACCAGAAATCATCATCAACCTTTTTCTGTTTATTGCTTCAGATTTTGTTTCCCATAATGCTTTGCTTGAGGCTGTTATGTTAGTTTTACTCTGTAAAGACAAAGACTTGTAAATGTTTAATGTTCATTTAACTTTGAACAAAACGTTGCCAGGAAATAACATACATTTAAATCTACAGTAAGTTACCGGCAACCAGTTGCAAGTAACACTATAATTTCTTTGGAGTTTTTTTTACAGTGATAGTGCTCGAGTGATATTCTGTATACCTAATCAGGAATTTCCTGATTTATGTTTTTTACGCTTTAAAAATGCTGGGTTGTTTTAGCTCATGGTTGGTTAAAATATGGATAGAATTAACCTTTAGGTTATAGATTAAAGTCAACATGAAACGGAAGTGGCGATTGCTTTAATTTCCCTGTGGTGACGTACAGTACCGTGCAAAAGTCTTAGGCCACCATGCCAGAATTAGATGTTGTTTTTGCAATGTTATAGTGATCATATATAATTGTTTCAGAGTCTCTTTAATAGAATACATCCAGAAAATACAGGAAATGTGTATATAGTATTAAAAACTGTATAAAAATGTAAACTGATGTGTCAATTTTTAGGGTAAACTCCCCTTCCACTTGAGCAATAGCGGGAAACTGCAGGATCTCTTAAACCTAAATGAAATTAAATAATAATTTCTAATTTTAAAGAAATTAGTCTTTTACGTCATTCTGCTCAAAAACGCTTAAGATGTGTTTAGTGCCAAGAGAGGTCACACTAAACACCAACGATGCCTAAAGACATTTAGTCCTGAAAATTTATTTTTTTATTTTTTGTAAATATTTCCTGTATTTTCAGTTTGTAAAATAGATTGAAAAATAATTATGAATGGACATTAAAACTTCTAAAACAACAAGTCTGATGTTGGTGGGCTAAGACTTTTGCACAGTACTGTATATCCAAGTGAAATGGCGTTTGAAATTAAATAAGGGAGGTCTGGATTTGAATTTGGATCGTTTGAAGTTGGGTCGTGTTGCTAATCGCTGCGATCTTCTCCCAGACCCCGCCCACCTGCCATACCATATTACCGGAAGTAAAGAGATATCAGGCTTGTTCGACTTTATGCATCGCCGAACCGACAGCCGGATGACGCAAAGTACCGCGAGAACGATTAGAGAAATCATACAAAGTCTAATTTCGTCTCGCTCTCGCGGTACTTCGACGTCATCCGGCTGTCAGTTCTTGGAGCGCTGCATGAAGTCGAACAAGCCTATCATTTGGGGGAGGAGATTTGCGTTTTTGAATAAAGATTATGAGCCGAGGGCACAATAATTTTTAAAAAATGATGAAGCTCACAGATGAGTAATTTGTAAAAAACCCCCCACAATATTCCAAAACAAATTTTCATGGCGACTTTAACCCATGCTGGCTTGTTGTTGCCCAACCATGTGTTAAAAACAACCCAGCATTTTTGGTGTATAATAGAGAATGCTGGCATACCTGGTCTAATGAAATGTACCACACATTCTTGAGGGAATAGACTGTTCCTGACAAAAGAAATAAATACAGCAATAAATAGTACAAACCTTTTAATCACTACGACAGAAATATTATTTTTTTTGTAGAGTTCCACATTTTTAAAAGATGCCATATTTGTGAACATAAATACAATATTCATTTTTAAAAGAAAGCATTGTATTTTTTGATTCCCTTCTTAATATGAAATACGTGCCTCTTTCTCACTAAATGTTTAGAACAATTATTGATTTAACAATTTTTTAAAATATATATTTTTTGTTTTTAAAGGTCTTTAACCTCATTGAAGCCAAATTAATAAATTAATATTAATTTTAACCCTGCGCAATATAGTTTAAGCATTGACATCGCAATGTACGCATCAATAGTCACATCACAGAACGTGCAGAGCATTTTTTCTTCCGAAAAAAAAAAAAAACCTACAAATATTTTGAATGCCTTTACCAGTTTTACACAAACAAGAATGGTAGAAAGAGAGAAAAAAAACACAAATTCAGTAAGATTTTATTCTGTGAAAAACATGGTGGTGCAAACTAAGAAGGAGTTAATAACGCAATCTGGTCGCCACACAAGAAATGCGAGGCAGAAGTTAATTCCTCTCAAAAAGAGCTTTTCAAGCCATCTGCTGAAGCCATCCACTATTTCTCATACCGTAATACCCATTGCAGAAAAACGAAATATCGCACTGTTATTATGCAGCCCTAA
This sequence comes from Misgurnus anguillicaudatus, assembly GCF_027580225.2. NCBI lineage: Eukaryota > Metazoa > Chordata > Actinopteri > Cypriniformes > Cobitidae > Misgurnus > Misgurnus anguillicaudatus. The sequence goes on from NW_027395278.1 coordinate 3,278,649, forward strand.
TTATTAAAAAAAAGATAGGTATGTATTAATTCATCTAAGTTGAGGTAAGAACATAGTAAAAAAAAATTAAAAACGGTGATGTGTTTTCCTTTAAGAGTCTGATAAAATGCTAATTTACAAGAAATCATGTCCGACGACTTTAGAGGGTTTTGCATGAGCTCTTAATTTTTTGTGTGAATCTAAGGAATTTGGAGTTATCGGTTATTTTAACTAGGCACCTAATCAAATGCTTATGAAAAGAAACGAGAAAATATTTTGTTTAGGTCTAAAGTCGTCATCTTTGCAGAATGAGTACAAACACTGTCAGACATTTTGTGAATTTAGAAGTTTTATTCCATTTGTGACCATTTAAATTATATTACTCTTGTTCAATAAGATATGTATTCAAAACTTGAAAGCCCTTAATTTTTTTAATACCCACTCCAAACATATTTTAAATCACAAAACAAACAGGAAATAAACAGCTGCTAACAAGACTAGTTAATAACAGGTGAACACTCGCAGACATCACAAAGAGCTGATATACCTCAGCAGAGACGACACTCATGCAAGACACTCCAATATAACCACACGTTTCTCATCTTTCACAATAAGAAAATCTTTTAGATCGTGTCCTCTTCTTTCAGTAGAAAACAAATAAACATAGTGTCACTGTGTGGCAGATAAATCGCTTTTGGAAACCGTATAGCCTTATAATTCACTATAAGTATGACCTTATTTTGTTGCATTGAGCATTAATAGGTTAATAATGATTTAACTTTAATAAATTAATGCAAGAATAACTCTAGCCCAGCTAGATATTGTAAATAGGCAATTGTAAGCCATTCACGTCCCATGTTTAAATCTGGCATTTATGCCTAAATGTTATCATCTAGTGCACAGTTTTGACTAGTAGAGCGTGGAGACTGAAATGCTGTTATATACATCCCATATTCAAGTATGATTGGGTGAAATGACTAGCAATGCAAACAGGCGACCTAAATCTGTGTAAACAGCGCCACTTGGTGGCAGCTCTCGATGGCACACCACGAGGAACAGAGCAGATGTTTTCAACTCCTTAATCTTTTAATGCAAGTTTCCCTTTCCATTTCCTATATATTGTATATATATATATATATATATATATATATATATATATATATATATATATATATATATATATATATATATATATATATATATATATATATATATATTTATATATAGATATATCTTTTTTTAAAACAGAATTTCAATAAAAGATGTTATCTTCTCATATAATAGTTATGAATTTGCCTGCACACCAAACTGTTATAACATTACTGGGAGCTACACTCTCCAAACCAAAATCTCCATATAGTAGGAATGCATATTTTGTATTATTTTCTTGTGGCTTCATTTGGAAAGTCCCAAAGTATACATGGTCCATTTCTAAGACATCCCTTTGTGTAATAACTTAAACGGGGGGTCACAGTGATAAAGACTACAGAAATAAAAATGAAATATTTTGTGAGATTGTGCTAGTTTTCAGAATGGATGCTTGCTTTCATAACCATTATAACAAACAGAAGATGGTTCACACACAGCAGTAAATGCCAGAGGAAGGAAGCCCGATATCATTAACAAAAATCTCACAAGACCAAAGTCTTTATGACAAAGTTGCAAAAGGCTTACATTTTGCATGAAGTAACTGCTACAAATAATGACTTTGGTTAAAAAATTGAAAGGAGGATACAAAACGTCCTTTCTTGTTGTTTCACAATGACACTCCAGTCGATTTGGGGCTTCTGGGATATTCAGAATACGCCTTTGGAAAAAAGTGGATAAAACCAGTGTGTGTTCATGATACATAATCTATCATTAATATGAAATTGTTCAAAGATCCATATTTCAAAAGCTAAAGCAACACTGAAGGTTAAAAGGATCTGGTTAAATTTTGTGCTTAACTATCATGACCATAATGTCAAAAGGCAAAAATATTGTAATATGATTTTTCCTCTTTCTACAGCGCAAAAGCTCAACTACTTTGCTCTCACAAAAACATTTTTTTTTCTTCAAATATAAAGCTATAGATCAGACTGTGGTCTGAAATTTAAAGAGTAGACATCACCGCATTAAAAAAAAAAAATTGATAACATCCGCAATTTACATCTTTATGTTACCTCAACCGTCTTTTTTATCAAACCCACAACCCTTTTAAAAACAAGGTGGAGCTTAAAAGTCTAATCACCCCATCTCCACAAGCAGATGAGCTACCCACACCCACTGCTATCATATATACATGCACACAGTCCCCGTTACTGTTCAAAACCAGACAACACTATTTAAAAGCACCCAAGAGCATTAAAATAGGGCAACATGAAGTGCTCAGATCAAAGGAGCGCGTTCAGTTTAAGACCCGGATGCTTACGACATGCTCGCTCCGCTTCTATAAACAGTAAATGGAATTAATAAAACCCCCATGGCTGGCCTTTAATCTCATAATAGCTAAAACAAGAGAAATAAAGAGACATCTTTGCCTCGGTAGCTCTGACTGTAAAACCAGCTCCGGTTCTTAAGATTGGGCCTGGGGAAACAATGGGACGAACTCCTCAAGGACAAAAAACACACCACGGTATATCATCTAATAATGCCTTCCTCCCAGAGGAGAGTTCAATGTAGGACTTTCAAGCGTCCCCGGATCTATCTAAGAGGAGAACAGTGATGGAGAAGAGGCCATATGGAGGCCACCGAGCACCCGCTACTCTTATTGCTCTTGTCCTCTGCCTGGGTTCGAGTTGGCAGGAGCACCTGTTTATTCGTATTTGAGCAGGTCCTTCCCGAGCCCCCGCCATTTAAAAGCCTGTGGGTGCGATGTCTCCTTTTGGTTAGTGCACAGGAAGTGAGCTTTTTTGGAGACTGGGCGGTTGGCAGTTATGTGTGTACTCACTGATGCCCTGATTTGCACCGTTTATCTTCAGTATATACGGTAATGCATAAAGTTCGGTAAGGATATGAACAGAAAGAAAAAGTGAAGAAAGAAAATGAGAAATTTTGCATAGCAATGTTAAGTCCCTTAAAATGTTTTTGTAGTGCTCGAGAGACACAAATGCGATCAAGTGAACTGTTACAGCGTTACGCTATGAATAATGCAGACTGTCCTTTGGGCCAAAGATAAAACGATTCCCTTTCAACTGCGAAACGGATCGCTAGTGATATCGAGTAAAAGCACAAACGCTGATAACCGCATAACAAAACCTCCGACGCCTGTGAAACGGAGAAGGCAAAGAGCAAAACATGCAAGCGCATCGTTTTTAAAACCACAGGCTCTACCACAGCCGCTGCTGCCTTGGGGCGTCAGCCATCGCCCAAAAAAAACAACATGATCCAACACACAGGAAGCCACAGATATCTTTTATCAGGCAGTTCACGTTAATATTAAGCTAAAATGTGGCTTCCAGTCTTTTAAAAGGTCTTACAAAAGTAGATTTAGTTTAACATCTGTGGCTTTTAACCTTAGCCTAAACTTAGAGATGCTAAACCTTACTGAGAGTAAAGCCCAAGGCAACACGTAGACTACTGGAATGAACAACGCTTAAACAAACGTAAACTCAGTTCCCTCAGTTAACCAGTGGCTTTGTCCTCAACTCTTTAAAAGGGAGTTAAGCTAAAAACAAAAATTAAACCTGAGGAAAGGATCTCAATATATCGCAAACTATTATCTTTTCCTCTCGCCAAAGTGTGAAACAACAATGAAATACGGTTATATTTAACTGTTGCTACTTCAATAAAATCTTTTGGAAGAAGTCATAGATACGCAACAAGACAACAAAGCTCCCGCCTCAAGTGGAGCCATCGCGTAAGTCCATATAAACGATAATTCTCCTTTTAAATAAATTTATATATTTCTAGTCTTTTATTTTTTCATTGTTGCATTTGTGTCTGGTTTTTCGGCAGCACATTGCAAAGTGAACCTCCTTGTTACTCGAAGGTCACAAAAGTCGGCCTTCAGGCAAAGTCCACCTCGTTCACCAGCGTGCATCTATTGCTAGCAACTGAATTGGTGCCACTTCCCCGAATGGGAATTACGAGGCCAGAGCGCGAATGACACAGAAAGGGATTGTGGGAGAGGTAGGTCTCTCAGACAGGTTTACTCCTTGAAGGTAAAGGGAGGTTTGGGTCGACTCTCTGCGGCGTCATCATCAGGGCCCAGAGTGAGAGGTGTGCTTACAGAGGCTTGAGGCATGATGGCCGTCCCTCCACCCGGCGGTGTTTTATCCTGAGACTGTGAGGAAGAGGAGTGTGTGCTTTCGCTGGAGCTGCTGCGGGTATCTGTGCTGGTGCTGGTCTTTTTCATCTTCCTACGTTTGGCCAGAGGAGCCTTATCCACCGTCTGGAGTCGAAAGCCCTCCCGCTTACACTTATTAAAGGCCTGGGGAATATGATCAGAATTAAACTATGCCGACAGATGCAATCGAAAACAAAGCACCATTCCTGTTTATTTTTATTGTCTATATTTCTAGGTAATAAAACAAGTACTTTTTGTAATTTCCCTAATTTTTAATGGCTTATTAAAGGAAAACACCACCGTTTTTCAATATTTTACTATGTTGTTACCTCAACTTAAATTAATTAATACATACCTATTTTTTCAATGCGTGCACTTATAATCTTTGTACAGCGCTTCTTGAATGTGTTAGCATTTAGCCTAGCCCCATTCATTCCTATGGCTCCAAACAAAAGTTTTAGTTTGTGCTACCATACTTACTCGTGTGACTACTCATGTAACAGTCTTTAAATAGAGAAAACATGGAAGTGTTTGGTGGCTTCTAAATTCATCCCTGTTTGGAGCCATAGGAATGAATGGGGCTAGGCTAAATGCTAACACATTCACGAGGCGCTGTACAAAAACTAAAGTTCACGCATTGAGAAAAAAGACAGGTATATATTAATTTGTCTAACTGTGGGTTCACCAGCCACGTATGAGGCGTCAAAATCGCGTCTACCACGTCTAGTTTGCCGCTTGAACATTTTGAGTTTACTCGTTTCATTCGCGTGTGAAATTCTAGTCTTCGAGACATTCACATGGAAATTTGCGTCATGGGAAGGGCTTCTGCGACTCCGCTCGCTTTCTGTGATCATGTCACTTCTAGAGCAAGCTCCTGCTTAATGCGGCGCGTTTTTCCGCCAAAGTTCAAAAATTTCAACTAGCGCGTTTGCCGCGGCAAAGCTTAATTCACGCCATTCACGCAAGCTAGACACGTCGTGAGACCTCCAGATGCGTGTCAACGAGTCTTCACATTGACTTAACATTGAAATCACTCGCGCTTGGTCTGAAAGCAGCATTAGTTGAGGCAATAACATAGTAAAATATTGAAAAACTGTGGTGTTTTCCTTTAAAATAAGCATTAAAGAAACAGTAAGTAGGATTGTGGCCAAAACTGGTACTGCAATCACAAAACTTGTGGCCAAAACTGGTACTGCAATCACACAACTGGTGGCCAATACACAACATGACAACATAAACATCAGTTGAGGGCTGCAACTCCACTTTTTAAATGACAATATCCTGGACAGACCACTGTTGTCAGTGATATAAGTATTTGAAATGAAAATTATTTCTTAATGTCTAGTGACATATCAGGGCCATTTTATGATTAATTGATATAAATTTCTTACATACTTTTACTTTAAAAATAAAGCAACAACAGGGCTCGTGGCTCAGATTTTTACTTGCCCTGCCAAAATTTTCACTGGCCCCACCATAAAAAAACAACACTAACACAAATGAACAAATTTCATTGCAATAAATAAGATTATGATACCATAATCTTTTTTTCAGGTTTAATGATCTAACCCCAGCCCCTTCTTACATTAAAGGTGGCTTTGACACATGTGTGCACAGAAGCGGTGGAGGAACCCAGGATGTCAGGGGTCATAAGAGGGTTGGAGGAGAGCTGACTGTCATCCTGCAGCCACGCATTGTATCGCAGGCCAGACATTTTTATTCGTTTGTCAGGGTCCACAGTCAGTAGCTCTGTAATATGAGTGGGCCACACACAAACACAAGATTTTAAAAAGTACATCACCACAGATGTCCAATATGCATCTGCAACTGCGTCTCAGCCCACCTTGTATCAGATCCTTGGCCTGACTGGAGACATTGCGCCAAGCTTCACCTTCAAAAGAGAAGTCTCCCTTTTTGATCTTCATCATGATCTCCTCTGCACTGGTGTGCGTTACACTCTTCTCCTGACACTGAAACGGGACCTGGCCAGACAGCATGGTGTACTGTAAAAAAAAAAAAAAACTGTATTGTGACATAAACATGAACTGTATTGTTTTTATTACCTTAGAATGAGCTGTTTTTATCGAAATACATTGCGGGTCCCCTCACATGGAAGTTACCACCATGTTTCTACAGTAACCAGAGATGGGTAGTAACGAATTACATTTACTTTGTTACATTTACTTGAGTACATTTTTTGGGTAACTAGTACTTTTAGAGTAAATTTAAGGATGGGTACTTTTTACTCTTACTCAAGTACATTTCTAGTGAAAAAACGGTACTTTTACTTCGCTACATTCGGCGGCGTTACTGCGCTACTGTCAAATGGTAATAATTAATGAATATATTTTTTTTAAAAAGTTTATAGGGCGTGTTCGAAAGTTTCGCGAAACAGGCTGCGTCACCCTTTAGCGCGCGACCGCGCGTAGATGATAGGAGAAGCAGATGAGGGCACGTGTGCGTTGTGCGAGATATCGGAGGCAGATCATGCGTGGCTTCAAGTTCGGTCTGTTTTCACTCCAAGAGGTCAAAAAGAATAGTTTCATAATGCGATGCATGCTTTGTTCAATAAATGAGCTGACATCTCAGCGTACAGGAATTCAAGATCCAACCTGAAGTAAGTGTCACAGTAATGTCCATTTGAACACTATTAATGGTCATTTCACACACTGTCTGAGTTTTTTTTTTGCCATATGCACTCTTGTGCAAGCGATGACAAAATCTAGTGTAAGTTAAACCATACAAACAGCACGTTCACATCTGCACATTTCCATATTATTTCCCCACAACTAAACAAACTGAACAGCATAATGTAATGACGTCTTGCATTTATACACAAATCCGGACACCTCACTAATGTGTAGAAAATACATTCAAATAAAAACGGGATTGTATTTTATTTAAATCCTTCCTAAAGAATGAATGCATAAAAATAAAAGAATAAAGTTTGATTTTAAAGAAACATGTATTATATATTATAATAAATGTAGAGTTGATTTGCACAAACAGATACATTCCATGTGAACTTCTAAAATGATCATTTTTATTAAGCTCCTGTTTATGTTAAGTAATTGCACTTTAATGGCAATGAAAATAACCTATTCATATAAAAACATAACAAAAAACAGACACACACATTCTTTTTTGTTTACTGTTTGCATGTTTAAAGGCAGATGCTGACTTTGTGTTGTGAACATGAAAATAAATACAGAGTTAACCGTCAGAAAAACATCTGTGTGTGTTTGTGTGTGTGTGTGTGTGTGTGTATGTGTATGAGATTTTTTTCTCAAATGACACGTTATGTGATGTTAATGTACCCATTGCAGGACTGAGATAGGCTGCTTTACTTGTATATAAGCAGAACAATGAGACTTTTAAGGCGAGGTTTGTGAAAACCCTCCAAGTAGTCTGAAATTCAGTGCTTTTGCGCTACTTCTCTATCAGATCGGAAGTAACGAGTAACTAACTACTTGAGTAGTTTTTTTTATCTAATACTTTTTTACTCTTACTCAAGTAAATAATTAGATTGATACTTTTACTTTTACTTGAGTGCTTTTTTGTATAAGTACTTGTACTTTTACTTGAGTACAGATTTTGGGTACTCTACCTACCTCTGACAGTAACCATAAATGGACAAACTGTTTTACGGAGTGTGTTTCATCCCTACATTGTTTCAGACGATAACATGTTTGTCCTGTCACAGCTACCATAGCTTCTCACTGCATTTTGAAATCTCACCGCCAGATGCTACTAAAAAGCACACATTACACCTTTAAAGGGTTAGTTCACCCAAAAATGAAAATTCTGTTATCATTTACTCACCCTCATGTTGTTACAAACCTGTATACATTTCTTTGTTCTGATGAACAAACAAAGGAAAATATTTTGAGAGACGTTTGTAACCAAACTGTTCGTGGACCCCATCTACTTCCATAGTATTCTTTTATCCTACTATGGCAGTGAATGAGGTCCACGAACTGTTTGGTTACTAACATTTCTCAAAATATCTTCCTTTGTGTTCATCAGTACAAATACATTTATGCGAGTTTGTACCAACATGAGAGTGAGTAATTGATGACAGAATTTTCATTTTTGTGTGAACTATCCCTTTAAAGCAGTGGTCTCAAACTCCCGGCCCGCGGGCCATTTGCGGCCCGCCCTCCCCCTCTCTGCGGCCCGCGTCACCTTTCAAAAATATTACATAATCTGGCCAGCAGAAAGATTTTTATTCACTTTTTCATATTCGTTTGATTTTTTATTTAAACGTTCAAGTGTTCGTTCACATGTCGCGTCTAACAACGCGTTAAAACGAGTCAAAGCATTACTTTCCAAAGTGCTCGGGAGCGGAAGTTGCGCTCCGTGGCGTGGGTCGCGTCACCGTTGCTAAGCTACAGCCATGAACCGCGTGCTTCGTGTCGAGAATAACGGAATGCGTGATCGGATTTTAATGCCTCAACTGAACCTCGCGTCAATCATATCATTGTCACCATGCGATCAGTTAATCTGGTCGGAACTGTGTAGTATTTGTCCAGAGAAGATTTGTTACTTCCGGGTGGGTACTCTGTTACTCAGAAAAGATCGAGCTGCGGTGGGATTAGTTCACCTCAAGTCACAGCATTTTATGGAGACCCGCATGGAGGCAGAGCGGTAGATGTAATGCAACACATTTAAACTAGGCTACAGATAAGAAAAAGAGCCATCAAAGTGTCCAGGTTAAGAAAAGAGAAAAGATTAGGAGAAATGTACAGAAGATAAAGTATGTAAACTGCTATATATAATGAAGTATACTATATTATTATGTAGCTTACTATTCAATTACACATAGAGCAGTATTATTATTATTTTTTCTAGTTTATATAACATGGACTACCCATTCAAAAGTTAAGGCATTACTTTCACTTAATCATATTTTTCCACATATAATAGAAAATTCATTAAAACTTAAATAATAAAGAACATAATGAAGTTAATACTATGACTGAAAACAATCTAAAATAAATCAAAACAGAAACAATTACTGGTGGTAATTTTTTATAATAGTTTATAAATGTATACAGGAATTAAATTTGTTAGTTTAGTGCAAGGTTATAAAAGGTCTTAGTTAAGATAAGTTTAAGAGAAGATTTACTTAGGCTACTTTTATAAAATAATGTATCTTAAAAAGATAAAACCACTGCTTATATATTTTCAAGTATTATTATACATTAAATATTAGAAATTAAAAACATGACATTTACAGAAATATTGTACTTTTAACGTTAAATAGCTCTGCGGCCCCCCGATGAAATGTCTGTCTTAGAAATGGCCCCAAGCCAGTTTGAGTTTGAGACCCCTGCTTTAAAGGATTAGTCAATTTTCTTAAAAAAATCTAGATAATTCACTCACCACGTCATCCAAAATGTTGATGTCTTTCTTTGTTCAGTCGAGAAGAAATTATTGTTTTGAGGAAAAAACATTCCAGGAATTTTCTCATTTTAATGGACTTTAATGGACCCCAACACTTAACAGTTTTAATGCAGTTTAAAATTGCAGTTTCAAAGGACTCTAAACAATCTCAAACGGGGCATAAGAGTCTTATATGTAACACGTGACCTTTCGACGTCATTACGCAATTATGTAAGGTCGCGCTGGCGCGTCACAGGTCCAGAGGAAGACGAGAAGTTGTGGTTTGAAAGTGCATATTTTTTGTTTTCCTGCCAAAAATGACAATCGTTTCGCTAGATAAGACCCTTATGCCTCGTTTGGGATCGTTTAGAGTACTTTGAAGATGCGTTGAAACTGCCATTTTAAACTGCATTTAAACTGTTAAGTGTTGGGGTCCATTAAAGTCCATTAAAATGAGAGAAATCCTGGATTTTTTTCCTCAAAAAACATATCTTCTCGACTCAAAAAAGAAAGACATCAACATTTTGGATGACATGGTGGTGAGAAAATTATCTGGATTTTTTTTTTTTAAGAAAATGGACTAATCCTTTAAGACCACACTAATTTATTATTATAACCAGGGTGTGATTTGTGAAAAAAAATCAGATGGGGGATGTTTATCAAATATTTTTATTTCTGAAAATAAATTCTGAACCAGGGGCTTATATTTATTATTCAGGGTGTTAAGCCATTTCTTGTAGCTGTTGAAATAAAATATGTATAGAAATATGTATAGTCCTACTCCTACCCAACCTGAGGGATATTCAAACCGCTCTAGTTCGGTATGAGAGTCTCTAAGAGATCTGAGATGCTCTAACAAGAAGGCTAAAGGCCATCTCACTGACTAGCTGACCTTTGTTACAGAAACTTAATAAAACAATTAAGAAAATCTGAACTGTACATGCCCGAACGCATTGCTTCTTTATGCTTTGCACCAGATATGCAAAAACATTTGTTTATAATCAAAATATTAAATTGGAAAAAATGCAATGCACCACGTACTCTCAATATAACAAAAAATAGGCTATTTTTCCCTACTTAAGACTATTTTCTTAGTCTGACGTCTTGTCTGTTTGATGACCTCTTTTTTGATTTCCTGTGTCATCCTGGTAGAGTTTATCTCGATTCTAACAATGGTAGTATCTTCTGTCTCATTCTCATTTCTTGGATTGTTTTGTGACGGTCATGTAAAATACGATGATATGCTTCTTGGAATCCTTTTCATTTATTATGTGATAGTTTTAGCACTGAAATAAACTTTTGGTGCTTGGCGACATGTGGAAAATCCAGGCATGGATTAAAAAAGATCATGACATAACCTAGATGCACGGTCACCTATTGTCACAGGAGTGGAAGTACTGACAGTAATACTCCATTCCTGATTTTACTCTTGTTTGCATTATTGTATGGCAATTTCCTTATATTAAATTATCTTTATATTAGGCCGTTTATATGGCCGCTTGATGACCATTAAAGGTGACGCTTTTCCTGTGTTTTTGAGGTTTGATTGTGTTTACGATGTGCTATATAACATGTGTTCATGTTTCATAGGTTAAAAACGCAGTATTTTTCACACAATTTACTTATCTCTATAGTTCTGTTTTCACCATCCTATAAACGACCAGATGTCTTCCTTGTTCTATGAACTCCCTCTTTCAGAAATACATAATGAGTTTGGATTTTGTAGCTGGTTTGGTGTGTTGTGATTTGACAGCAGCTTAGCTTAGCTGACGACTGGCGTATTTTTGTAGGCGGACGTTAGTCAAAAACTGATGCATAGTGTTGTGGTCAAGACCACCTAAACCGAGACCAAGTCATGACCAAGACCAAGACAGGCCGAGACCGAGACAAGACCAAGACTTTAAAGGGTCGAGACAAAGTCAAGACCCAGACCAGTGCAAGTCACTGCATTAAAACACTTATGATAAAATGTGGAATATGCAAATGATTAGGCACGTGTGTGTGTGTGTGTGTGTGTGTGTGTGTGTGTGTGTGTGTGTGTGTGTGTGTGTGTGTGTGTGTGAGTGTGCGTTTGCCATCAGAGAAGTTGATAAAATAATCAAAGGCATTGCAGGAATTTATCCTTGTCTATAAGCAAATAAAAGTGAACAAACACCAAAGAGCTGAAATCAACTTAAACATTTATTTTGAACTGTCTTTCCATGGCTTGCCATCCACTTAACACAATGCAGGTGTTTTTAGTAATAAAATAAGAAAAATTGTCATTAAACAATGCCAACATCATATGCCAAACTGGAATAAACTGCATAAAATTAATGATACAAAATAGATTTGTGATGTGTCTTGAAATAAAATTCCCAGTCCTCTTTGTCTGAGACGGAGATGAGACCGAGTAAAAATGCGGTCGATTCCAAGACGAGACCAAGACCTTTAAAAATTGGTCTTGAGACCGGTCTCGAGAACTACAACACTACTGATGCATATATCCGGAAAGTAGAGGGCCGTAGTTAGGGGTGTGACGGATCACAAAACTTACGGATCATTTTATGGTTTTTGAGGCACGGATCAGCAAAAAAGCGGTGGCAAAAATCTATTAAGAACAAATAACAAATTTTATTCATTACAAACATTAAAGGAGCAGTATGTAGGATTGTGGCCAAAACTGGTATTGCAATCACAAAACTTGTGGCTAAAACTGGTACTGCAATCACACAACTGGTGGCAACTCCACTTTTTAAATGACAATATCCTGGCCAGACCACTGTTGTCAGTGATATAAGTATTTGAAATAAAAATGATTTCTTAATGTCTAGTGATACATCAGGGCCATTTTATGATTAATTTATATAAATTTCTTACATACTGTTCCTTTAAGAGTTGAAGGGCGTAACTTGAGGATGATTACGTCTGATTCGAGATGGACCGGACACATTCGACCGCATGTATGTACAGAAAACTGCTAACTGTAGCACCTTTTTGCGGTTAAATTGTTTAACCTCGCTTGAGTGTTAACATTTGCAAGCCTTTGAAACATGTGCAAATGATAAAGTTTCCCTATTTAAATGTGCATATTAATCCGCAAATCGCATGTGTAATCCGTATAAACTCTAATCTGGTTCACCACTAGCTGTAGTCCAAACCGGCCATTCTCTGTAGTCCTTAAAAAGCGAATTCTGTTAAAGAAAATATATCGGTTGGCATTGAACTTAGAGCATAAATAATGCCTGCAAAATTATAAAGCTCAAACAGCAACCTTACACACTAATTAAAGTGGAATTACAAAACCGCCACTTTAAACATGGGAGGATACATTTTGTATTCAAATAATTCATCAGAGGCAGGGATATAAAGACAAGAGGAGGGGATAATCCCTGCCATCCCCCCCAGCAAATCCCACCCTGATTATAAAGTAGGGCCTCCTTTTGCAGTCAATACAGTATCAGCTCATCTTGGAAATGACTTGCACCTCAGTGGATTTTAAGACATTTTTCTTCCAGAAAATGTTTCCTCACTAGCTCATCCAATATTCAGATCTGGTGACTGTGCAGGTCATGGGAGATGTTCAACTCGACTTTCATAAAAAAAATCCGAAAAAAAATCCTGCAATCCAAACTAATGAATACCTTCAGGTAAGATTGTAAAGTGCTTTACTTTAAATAGAAAATTCTGCTTGACTTGTTTTCTTGTTTCTGTTGTTTATATTTGGTCAAAGTGAAAGAGGTGAAGTGGAGAAAATGTGGACAGTAGCTCAAAAGCTCCTTAGCTCCTATCTCTATCAATACCGAAGTTTCGGTCATTGCTGTGCTGACCTCCAAGGCATTTCAGCTCACAGCCTGTCAGAAGGCATCCCGTCACAACAAGTTTGCTGCACTACTCTGATCTTCCCCCAGGGGGCCACAGCAAGGTCCTGCTCCCCAATATAGAGCTAGTTAAAAAACAACCCCCAAAAATAACTCAACAAATGGACTCCCCCAGGCTCTTCTTTCTCTCACTGAAAGTCCTGATAAAGTGGCTGAATGGTTTTATTTAGGGCGAGAGCAAAGGTTATTGGGAATGGAGCAGTTTATTTTTTTATTGATGTTAAGAAAAGCAGAACATGGACCTAAAGACCAGCATTGCACCCTTCATGTATACAGCAACTAAATGTGACCTTGTCTGTGAAATCCAGTCTCATAATCTAATCATGAGATTAGAAGCATCAAAGTTTGATTTCACTCATTGTTTTTAATCTTTGACATGTCAATACTAACTATATTATCGCAGTTATGTTTTCACAGAATGTTCTTTACATAATGTAGGATGATTTTATATAGGAGTAAATCACAAAAAACAATTTTGACCAAGTCTCATATTTTAAGTAATCACTTTATAGTTCTTATTACACTGAGATGCTATCTTAGCAACATACCACAATGAGTTTTGTGTAGCTTGAGCTGTTTGTGTGACAGTCAGTGATGCTGCCTATAAAAAATGTTTAAAATCAATTACCTAAAATGCCCCAAAGTTTTAGGTTTGAATTTAAGGGTTGGGGACATCCAATGATAGATGAGTATTAGAGCCCGACCGATTTATCGTTTTGCCGATTTTATCGGCCGATATGAGCATGTCGCAGATATATCTGTATCGGCGTATAAGCCGCAGATATGCGCCGATATGAACGTTTGTTACAGAACACATTAAATGCATTTGAAAGATGTAAGTACTTGTTTGTCCAGCAGAGTGCGCCATACTGGTTGCTAATGGCGACCCAGATCACTCACTGTAGTGACACCAGCCAATCCCCCACCCCCTTCACTTCAGTCAGTCAGTCTCTCAGTTCAGGTGGCTGCAGTCACGCAGTGTCTTCTTCACAACATTTTTACACCTGGTATTAAGACGCGCTTTGGTCGATTGGATTATAAATGGACAAGAGAGACGCATTCCCGCTTACATTTGGTGTTTTTAATCCATCTCTTTGTCGACTTGCGAGTTAAAACGCAAGCGGGAGAAATGACGCGAGACGGAGAAATGACACGTTTAAACTACGCGCAGCCGTGCACTTATATAACACTATATGAGATTACTGCTGCTTGTGTTGTTAGTTATCACGTTCATTTCAGAGCAATTGATTCAATAAGCTCGCGCAACTCTACACCCTTGCTAAATAAAAGAGGCGGAGCGAAGACGCATTAGTTTTATTAAAGTCTAAAGTTTGCACGGAACCCTGGGTTTGTGTTATAAAAACGTTGTACATTAAGCATAGCGTACATTAGTATGTGCTCCGTCAAGCATTGTCTTCGTAACTGTGAGTGGCTAACTAATTTGTGAAGTACACAACTTACTGTAAAGCTAATATTAATCAATGACTTCATAAGTTTCTCTTTATAACGTTATTCTCGTCAAAACTGCAAATGATGCAAGTTTTATGTATTTTGTTCTCTTTGTGTTTTAAAGTCATTTATAATAAGTCAAGTTTACTGTTTAGTGCACTGATATCCAACTAATTTTGGATAATAAAGTTTATTGTTAACTTCTTGCCTATAGTACATATCTTTGTCACATCAATATAAGTGTTGGATCACCACATTTGTGAGTGATCATTGCATTGCATTGTATTTATTCATAGTATATTATGTTAAAGTATATAGTGTATTCTATGTACAGTACTTTAGTATAATATACTGTAGTATATACTGAACTATAATGTACACATAAAGAATATCGGCCGATATATCGTTATCGGTCTTTTTTTACTCCCTAATATCTGTATCGGCATCGGCCCGAAAAAACTCATATCGGTCGGGCTCTAATGAGTATACTAGTCGTCATCTGAAGTGGATCAAAACCCTTCATAAAAGTTGTCTTAACATTTTGAACAATACCCATTCTTGTTTTAGGACAACTTTGATTAACCTTTCTGATCCAATTCAAACTAGTGTAGTTGAGACCCTTACAAAAACCCTATGTCTGACCCGAGACCCGATTGGGGCTAAAAGTTTTACGTGTGCCTTGGACACGGGTCAGGTCAGGTATAAAAATAGTGGCATCGGGTCTTGTGTAATTTAAAATGAATGCGTTTTTGCCGAATGCACCCAAAGACCCGAACTCTCTCATGTGTGCATGTCAATGTCCTTTTCAAACCTCATTGTGTGGCTGGCGGTAGGTCAATTTTCGTTGAGACAGACATGTCAGTCAATTTTAAATGTACATTTTAACAGTTATCTTGGTGTCGTTGTCAAATAACAAAGTAAAACAAATGAAGCAGTTTGCCAAATTGGTTGCAAAACCAGCGGGGTTTCTTTCTGTCTGACTGCTGCGTGCAGGGCTGCAGACTGCACACACGTCGGTGCTGTTTACATTCGGGCCCCAGTCAGGTTAAAAAAAATTACCACTGGTTCAGGTCGGACTTGGATCTAATTTTCTCGGGTTTGTCTTTAAAAAAAATATATTTTTGCATGTCGGGTTCGGGTATAAAGTGATTGGCGTCATTTCGGGTTGGGTACATTTCTTTGGACCTGAGAAGACCTCTACTTCAGTGCACATTATAAATCAACAACAGCATTATCAGCACCAGTTCTTACCAAAATGACCCCTAAACTCCAGAGGTCACATGACTCATCGTAGCCATCGTATTTGAGGATCTCAGGAGCGGCATACTGGAGTGTGAAGCAAGGAGTCTTCAGCAGCTGGTTGTCGGGGGGTTTGAGCCGTGCAAATCCGAAGTCGATGATTTTGATCTCTGAATTCTCAGTGTCGTCAGTGAAGAGCAAATTCTAGGAAAAATGAACAAAGTAATCTGAAAATTACAGAAACCTGGCAGGCAAGAGTTTACTTCTTAGTTTATGAATTCAAATATGAGTTTAAGTTAATGTAATAATTAAAAAGACACTCCACTTTTTTGAAAATATACTCATTTTCCAGATCCCCTAGAGTTAAACATTTGATTTATACCGTTTTAGAATCCATTCAGCCGATCTCCGGGTTTGGCGGTACCATTTTTAGCATAGCTTAGCATAATCTATTGAATCTGATTAGACCATTAGCATCGCGCTCAAAAATAACCAAAGAGTTTCTATATTTTTCCTATTTAAAACTTTCCTCTTCTGAAGTTACACCGTGTGTACCAAGACCGACAGAAAATTAAAAGTTGCGATTTTCTAGCCCGATATGGCTAGGAACTAATTCCCTGCTATTGAAAGTTACCAAGGGGACTATTTTTGAATTAATATCATTGTGCCTGCTGCAGCCATGTTCCGGCAGCAAAGTCCTTAAAGTGAAACCATGTAATTTTTCAACCTTCATAATACATTTTCAAGACCCTTGTGATAGTACATCGACTTTAAATAGGTTGAATGACATGTCTACCATAGCCTGACGGGGTCTGTATCACTTTTACTCGTATTTTAAAACTTAGGGTTTGTGGTAGTAACCAGAGCACAAAAAAAACTACAAAATTCGACTGCTTTACGGCATACGTCACTTCCTCCACACAATTTGTTTTTAACGTGAATTTTGCTGGAGGCTACTTAAGGAGTGTAGAGAGCAGTTTCTATTATGTGACTCTGTGGCACAGCCTTTAGTGTCACGGACCTATGACACGGGCGACCCGGGTTCGATTCCCCTTTAAGGCAATTTTTTATATAAACTGTTGATTCATACATAAATGCGATGTTCTTTATAAATTACGGCGATTATATTGCATATAGTTCCCTGTATTCAGATGCTGTGTTCACGTATTTACCTTTCTTTTTACTGTGTCTATGATATTTACATTACAATCCAGGATGCTATAGCACTCAAACTTGCTCACAGTGTAAAACCAAACCCTATTCATTCACCAATCAGATCCGAGCGTTTCTCTCTTCTCTCTTCCTCATTTGCTGCGTTCCGCTGTCACTTGCGTGACGTATTACAAAGCGGCAGACCTAAACGCATCGGTTTACTTGGATTTGGAGCGATTTTCACACAAAAAAGAGGAATAACGAGCGCCATTGCGGAAAATCCTGGTGGCGAGGGAGAGAGAGAGGATGCAACAATATTTGTTTGGAAAAAGGCAAGGAAATACGTCTGGTCGTTTCTGAATTGGAAGGCTGCAGCCTCCGGAGGTCAAATATGCAGGCTGCACACGTCATCAAGCCTGGGTTATTAAGGTAAACTGAGCATTACATTCGCAAGTCATAAGCATACTGCAACAATTTACGATTAACTAAGTATAATAGTCAACTTTGTAATTGTTAATATTGTGAAATAAGACAGCCTTGATGACGTATTAGAAATACGACATCCGGAGGCTGCAACCTTCAGATTGAGAAATGGCTTCTGCCACGACGAGTTCCTCATCAGAAAGTTGTAACATGACTGCGTTTCTCCCTGTTGTCTCAAAATGTTGATCGTTTAGCATTTTAAATGTTTAGTTTTTAGTTTAGTTTTAAGGTTGGCCAGTTCCTTTCCTTTGCGACAGTGCTGCGGCGCTTGTGGGCTCTAGGGGCGCTAGAAGTGAAAAATACGTGTCTAGCACCCCCTAGTGGCCAAAAGTTTCATGGTGTCCCTTTAATTATTACGACAGAATGAGAGTATAGTTCCTAACCATATC
The DNA here is from genome assembly GCF_027580225.2 of Misgurnus anguillicaudatus. Taxonomy (NCBI): domain Eukaryota; kingdom Metazoa; phylum Chordata; class Actinopteri; order Cypriniformes; family Cobitidae; genus Misgurnus; species Misgurnus anguillicaudatus. Next base: position 3,296,852 of record NW_027395278.1, read on the forward strand.
AGTCTAGAAAATCGCTTAAAACTCGGATTAAAACTTTTAATTTTCCATCGGTCTTGGTACACGAGGTAACTACAGAAGAGTCAAGTTTTAAGTAGGAAAAATATCAAAACTCTTTGGTTATTTTTTGAGAGCGATGCTAATGGTCTAATCAGATTTAATGGATTGTGTTAAGCTATGCTAAAAGTGGTACCACCAGACCCGGAGATCGGCTGAATGGATTCCAAAACGGTTAAAAAAGCAAATGTTTAATTCTAAGGGAGCTGGAAAATGAGCATATTTTTAAAAAGTGGAGTGTCCCTTTAACAAAAAAAAAAAACAAAAAAACAATTATTGCCATTATTTCTTATATAGGTTTTTTGAGCAAAAGTCCTTTAAGATGAAAGATTATCAGTGTGTTTCATTCTGAAAACATGTTTTGCCAAACTAACACAGTGAGGCCCATTAGTCTAGACCAGTGGTTTTCAATCTTGTCCTAGGGGACCCACAGCTCTGCATATTTTGTATGTCTCCCTTAACTGACACACCCAGTTCTGTTCATGCATCTCTCCCTTAATGAGCTGATGATCTGAATCAGGTGTGTTAGATAAGGGAGACATGCAAAATGTGCAGGGCAGTGGGTCCCCTAGGACAAGATTGAAAACCACTGGTCTAGACCATGGGTCTCCAACTTGTTCCTGGAGGGCACCTGTCCTGCATATTTTAGTTCCACCCTACTCCAACACACCTGCCTATAATTTTTAGGTAGCCCTGAACAACTGGATTAGCAGGTTCAGGTGTGTTTGATTGAGGTTGAAACTAAAATCTGCAGGACAGGCGCCCTCCAGGAACAGGGATAGTCTAGACGAGGCATGTGTAAAACTCACTACGAGTGCTATGGCATATAATAACCGGGAATGTGACGGAAAATCCTGTACCTCTGGTTTGAGGTCCCTGTGCACCACTCCCACATCATGCATGTGGCTAACAGCAGACACCAGTTTGCGCATGATCCGACTGGCCTCCGTCTCGCTGAAGTGCTGCTTTCTCCTGATCCTCTCAAGCAGCTCTCCACCTTGCAGGAGTTCCAGCACCAGATATGTGTGCAGCTACAAAAACACACATACATTAAGCATAAACATTCACTTTTGAAAGCTACCCTGTCTGAACTTTGTCCCAGTGGTTGCACATGCATTACAAACCTGAGCCTTGGTGCTCATTTAGGTGATTCAGGTTCAAATACAGCATGCAACACATCATTAATCTCATTTTATTGTGCATAATCGCTTATTATTCTCTCCTATCTATCTGTCCAAAATGAACGGCACAATAAGTGTTGGCATTTGTAGGCATGATTAGACGAGTCATGGGCTCAATCCCAGAGAACACACATACTGTAAGGCCACATTTACATTGCATGTTTTGTGGCACAGATCGGATAGGAAGCAGAAATGTGTAAGCAGGAAAAAAGCGCATAGATTCCAACATTCTCAGATTAGTTTTAACCATCATTCATATGTAGAAATAAATTGGATATGAATCGGATATATGCATTCGTGTCCGAAATGTAACAGACTGGATATTACAGAAATGACTTCAACTCAGGTGGACACCACCTGGGTCATTCTATGAAAATGGTGGCTTTCCTGTCCCAGCCTCAACCACCATGAAAAACACTTAAAAGTGTCAGATAATGACACAAAATATATGTTTTTTTGTTTTAATTGAAGTGTTTTATTATTAATAAAACATATGTAAGACAGTTATATTGCAAACCATTTTTTTTATATATATTGTAGAACACGGTCAGTACCATGAAATTGGCTTGTCTCTCGGGTCAGGAGTCGTGGTTTAGTGACATATTTTGAGTTAAAAAATATATTATTCTCCCCATTTAAATGTCATAATACAAAGGGAAGTAGTACAGTTATTTAGTGGACTACTTAAAAAAAACTAAATATTATAAATAATTTACAGTGTATTTACAGGAATACCTGCCCTCAATTTCATGTCACTGGTGTTACAATTTATAAAATCCACCACTTTGAAAAAAATCAAAAATCAAAAATCCTTTCCAACTTCTTCATGGGTCAAAAGTTCATTTTAGGCATGGCTGATTTGAAAAGCACATGGTGAGTGTGCACTCTCTCAAGGACTTAAAGGAATATTCCATTTTCTTAAAAGAAAAATCCAGATAATTTACTCACCACCATGTCATCCAAAATGTTGATGTCTTTCTTTGTTCAGTCGAGAAGAAATTATGTTTTTTGAGGAAAACATTGCAGGATTTTTCTCATTTTAATGGACTTTAATAGACACCAACAATTAATACTTAATTCAACACTTAACAGTTTTTTTCAACGGAGTTTCAAAGGATTATAAACAATCCCAAACGAGACATAAGGGTCTTATCTAGCAAAACAATTGTCATTTTTGACAATAAAAATGACAAATATCCACTTTTAAAGCACAACTTCTCGTTTAGATCCGGTCGTCATGCGCTAGCGTGACCCGACGCAATACGTCATCACATCAAGAGGTCACAGACGACGAACGCGAAACTCCGCCCCAGTGTTTACAAATGTGGTGAAAGAGGACCGTTCCTACGTTGTTGTATGTCAACTGATACTAATTAATGTCTTTGTGTCAGTTTATTGTTTACAATGGTCCGCAAATGTGCGTTTTATATATGAAACACGTGACCTCCCTACGTCACTACACATTTACGTTAGGTCGCGCTGGACCGGACCTAAACTAAAAATTGTGCTTTAAGTGTGTATATTTGTTATTTTTATTGTCAAAAATGACAATCGTTTTGCTAGATAAGACCCTTATGCCTCGTTTGGGATCGTTTATAGTCCTTTGAAACTCCGTTGAAAAAAACTGTTAAGTGTTGAGTTAAGTATTAATTTTTGGTGTCTATTAAAGTCCATTAAAATGAAAAAAATCCTGCAATGTTTTCCTCAAAAAACATAATTTCATCTCGACTGAACAAAGAAAGACATCAACATTTTGGATGACATTGTGGTGAGTAAATTATCTGGATTTTTCTTTTAAGAAAATGGAATATTCCTTTAAGATGTGTCAATGGTGTTACTACAGTTTATAGTAAGGGGAAAGGAAATTTTATTAATATAATTTTTCAAATTGCATGATTAAGTGATTAATTTACAATTTAAGAAGTGTGGTTTGAGCTACTGTGGCCGCCCTCTGAGATATGCCATTTTGTCTGCAGATTTGTCACTGGTGTTATCATCACTGGTGTTACTGTTGCTGCTGGTAACACTAGTGACATGACAATAACACCAGTGACAATCAATAACACCACTAACTTTTTTATCAACATAAAGTATATTAATAAAGACTTGTTAGCATTCCATTACTGTTTAAATATTGTAAACACATAATAATCGTATGTTTTTTCATTGGTTTCACTGCGTCACTGGTGTTACATTGCGTTACTGGTGTTACTGCATGGCATATTGGTTTTCTGGCATCATAGTTGCCCAGTTTTATAGAATATGGTTTTTGTATCTACCTAACTGTTGCTGCATTCATTAGTAAGCATTTTAAGGATATCGTCATTCAATTTTGATCACTCAACCTCAATTATTTCTAATGTTACAACAAAAAACACAATTGTAGAAATAGAAAAAGGTCACACTATAGAACTTTACGCATGCCTGTTTAAAGTAAATTATTACTAATCCAGACAATTTCTTAATATTACATTAACTTTTTCTGTCTTTTATTATGTATGCAAATTAAATAGTCAAATTACATTCTGGGAAGCCTGAATTGTCATCTAAAATATAGGTAACCCCAGTGACAAAAAAGCAGCACAAGCATTTTTTAATGTAATGTAGTGAAAATATAAAAATACATTATAAATCAGCTTAAAGGTGCAATTTGTAATACTTGAAGTAAAAGATTTTTAAAAATGAGCTACACGCATCAAAAGAATGAGAAGAAATAAGGGCAAAGATGTCATTAAAAAAATGACAAGGTATAGTGCTGCAGAGATATCAATCTGAATTAGCATGCTAAATTACTAGCTACAGCCCGACAAGTGTCGTAATACCAGTTTCGACCATGGGAGGCGGTATGCGGGCCACGTACATAACCACCAGCCAAACTGCAATACACGAATAAGTCGCATGTGTGGGAAGTACAGCCCTCTACTACCGCTGCGTCCGAAAACTAAGGCAGCTGACTTGTTGACTTAAGAGGCATGAAGGCAGCTCAGAAAAATGCAATTCGGACAGCCATGGATTTGGACATGCCTTCCTGCCTTGCAATAGGGTTTTCAGACGCATTTCAGTTCAGGGAAGAGAGCGGAAGAATGGCTGAAACAAGAGACATTTACCACTACCACAACCATTCGCTGCAGGGAACAACACGCTCGGAATCACAAATAAAATCACAAATAAAATACTGTCACTGCTTTTCATCGCTGGAGACAACTAATGGACATGAAAGAAATGAGGTTCGACTCCGAAATGACAACATTTCTTTTCAATTGGTAAGTAAGATGCTGTTAGTATTTCGCTAGAAGTTCACTTATAACGTTAATAGGCCTTGGGATAACCTATGCTCAGCTTGTACATGAACTACGGCTTTGTGCAGTAAATGTGGCTCCATCTGAAAGCAGCTGATGGCGATTCACTTTTAATCAAGAAACCGGCTTCACTGATGAGAAGCGCAATGACTAACGTTATCGCATGCAAATTATCGCGCATCCTTAGCTGTTAGCGTTTAATAGTTAGCTCTACCCACGGATCCGATCCGGTTCTCACCCGTTATCTACCAAGCTGATGCTAAAATGTAACATTAGTTAAGAAGCTTGAAATGTCTTCGATAATAATGAACACCAAATGGACGCACGAAACGTAGCGGAAAACATTGAAATTTTAATGAGACCGAATGGTTTTTTTTTGTGACTAATGATTAACTTACTTAGTTGCTAATGTAAATCAAACTTGATATATGCTGCTAAATCAGCAGCTACTAAATTAAAATAGACCAACTCACTTTCTGGAGGTATACTGCCCCCATCTGTTTGGAGTGTGGAGTATAAATTAATTTTTTTGGCGGACATTTTAAATGGTCCCTTTAAATGACAGCTTAATGTTAAGAAGTAAACTATTATATGACTATAATGTTACGTCTTTGGGTTCTTTCTCTATTTTACCTTTTCTCATTTACTCGCTAGTTAACCTATTAGCGCTTCCCCCAGGTGTTCCTCATTTTCTCACCTGCTCCTCATCTTGTGATTTACCTCCCTATATATAGTTCCCTTTTTTTTCCCTTCCTCTGTTGGATTATTATATGATGGTCACGTTGTGTTGTGTCTCACTCTGTGTTAGATACGGAGCCGTGCTCCTGTCCTGTCCAGTCGAGTCGAGTCTTTGTAAATATCTGTGATAAGCAGTTTCTCCTGTGTGTTACCCAGTCTGCTCTCTGTACAGTTACTCTGCTGAGGAGGTGTGTGGAAAGAGCCTTGGCAACTCAGGCGCTCCAGTATTTCTCCTCTCTCTCTCTCGAGCCCGTCGCTGCTGCCGCAGCCGGTCACAGCCTGCCTTTGAACGCCGCGGTGTCGGCCAAGTCTGTCTGCCTACCCCTGGTTACACAGCCACGCGGACAAGTTTTGCTTTACCTTTTAAAGGACTGTGACCTCCTAAGTTACATTACCTGAGTGGCTTTGCCTGTGTTTTGTTTTATTTTCTTGTTCACCAAGTGCCACTACCTGTACGGCTCGAACTGTGTATATTAAAGCAAAAGACTCACCTGCTAATTTGCCTTTGGTCCTCTTTTGTTCCCGTGACAGAATAATCCAACCAGACCACATGAATCCCGCGGAGGATAATCCTTTTCAGGCTGCCATTGAGCTGCAAGGTGCTATGCTGGGCAGACATGACGAGGAACTCGCTGCTACCCGTCATGCCGTTGATTCTCTCGCTGCCCAAGTAACCGATCTCTCCCAGCAGCTTCACCTTCTCCGCATAGAGCCCTCTCCCCCGAGACTCCCGGAGGCTCCGGAGCCGCGTGTGAATAATCCCCCGTGCTGCTCTGGTGAGCAGACTGAATGTTTATCATTTTTGACGCAATGTGAGGTTGTTTTTTCGCTTCAGCCTGCCACCTATGCTAGAGATCGTTCCCGGATCGCCTACGTCATCTCTCTTCTCAAGGGACGGGCTCGAGAGTGGGGAACGGCTGTTTGGAACACCGATGCCGGTTGTCTGGCTCAGTATGTCCTGTTTAAGGAGGAGATGTTGCGGGTTTTTGACCGGTCTGTCCATGGGCCTGAGGCTTCTCGCCTGTTGTCCAGCCTCCGCCAGGGCAGGCGCTCGGTGGCGGATTTTTCCGTGGAGTTCCGCACTTTATCAACCTCCTGTGGATGGAATGAGCCGGCGCTGGTGGCTCGCTTCATTGAGGGTCTAAATGCTGATATCAAGGATGAGGTACTGGCTCGTGAGGTTCCATCCCGTCTCGACCCCCTCATCAACCTAACGCTACGTGTTGAGAGACGTTTCGAGCTGCGCCGGAAGACGCGTCATGTGGAGGCGTCACTCCTCTCTTCCCCGGCTGCCGGTTCCTCTTCCTCAGCCGTCCCCGACACTGAGCCGATGCAACTAGGCGGGATTCGCCTTTCTGCTGCCGAACGCCATCGCCGCATCTCCAACCGGCTTTGCCTCTACTGCGGCTCGGATGATCACTTTGCCTCCTCCTGCCCTTTAAAAGCCAGGGCTCACCGGTAGAGAGAGGGATACGGGTGAGCGCCGCCTCTTTTCCCCCTCCTCCTCTCTCTCGGACTACCTTACCGGTCTCCCTCCGCTGGCCGAGTTCCTCGGCTTCTTGTCTGGCCCTCATTGACTCTGGCTCCGAGGGTAGCTTCGTGGATGAGGCATGGGCTTTACGGCACGGCATTCCGCTGGTGAACCTTCAGGAACCCACAACTGTATTTGCCTTGGATGGGCGGATACTAGCTAAGGTTGGTCGTGTCACTGCACCTGTGAGTCTCATCGTATCTGGCAACCACCGAGAGACTATTTCTTTTTTAGTTTTTCACTCCCCTATTACCCCTATTGTTTTGGGCCATCCTTGGCTGGTTGAACATAACCCTCAGATTAACTGGTTAAAAAGCTCCATTCTGTCTTGGGGTCTGTCATGTCATGTGAAGTGTTTAGTCTCTGCTGTGTCTCCTGTTTCTGTGTTTCAGGAGGAACCGGGTGATTTATCAGGGGTTCCTGAGGAGTATGCCGATCTGCGAGCGGTTTTCAGTAGTTCCCGGGCTGCCTCTCTTCCTCCGCACCGTCCCTACGATTGTTGCATCGAGCTCCTCCCGGGCACCACGCCCCCCCGGGGAAGCCTTTATTCCCTTTCGGGTCCCGAGCGTAAGGCTCTTGAGAGATATCTCTCTGAATCTTTAGAGGCCGGTACTATTGTCCCTTCCTCCTCTCCTGCTGGTGCGGGGTTCTTTTTTGTGAAGAAGAAAGACGGTTCGTTGCGCCCCTGCATTGATTACAGAGGTCTTAATAACATTACCATTAAGAATCGTTATCCGCTACCCCTAATGTCGTCGGCCTTTGAGATCTTGCAGGGGGCGCAGTTCTTCACAAAACTGGACCTACGTAACGCGTATCACTTGGTGCGCATCAGGGAGGGGGACGAATGGAAGACGGCTTTTAATACCCCCCTTGGTCATTTTGAATACCGGGTCCTCCCCTTCGGGCTCGTCAACGCCCCCTCCGTGTTTCAAGCATTGGTCAATGACGTTCTCAGAGACATGTTGAATATTTTCGTGTTTGTTTACATTGATGACATTCTAATTTTTTCTCCCTCTCTCCAGGTGCATGTGCAGCACGTTCGCCAGGTCTTACAACGTCTCCTCGAGAATAAGTTATTTGTTAAGGCTGAGAAATGTACGTTTCATGCGCGCACTACGACTTTTCTTGGCTCCGTGATTTCCCCCCAGGGCATTAGTATGGATCCCTCTAAGGTTAGTGCCGTCACTGATTGGCCCGCTCCGGACTCTCGCGTCTCGCTTCAGCGGTTCTTAGGGTTTGCCAATTTTTACCGTCGGTTTATTCGGAATTTCAGTCAGGTAGCAGCCCCCCTTACTGCGCTTACGTCTATTAAGACCCGCTTTAGTTGGAGTGACGCTGCCCAGACGGCTTTTGATCACCTTAAGTCTCTTTTCTCATCAGCCCCCATTCTTATTTACCCCGACGTCTCTAGAGAATTTATCGTTGAGGTGGATGCCTCCGAGGTGGGTGTCGGGGCTATCCTCTCCCAGCGCTCGCCCGCTGACGGGAGGATACACCCTTGCGCTTTTTTCTCCCACCGGCTTTCGCCGGCCGAACGTAACTATGACGTGGGGGATCGCGAACTCCTGGCCATACGTCTCGCGCTTGGGGAGTGGCGTCACTGGCTCGAGGGGTCGTTATTGCCGTTCGTGGTCTGGACAGACCACCGTAATCTCGAGTACATCCGTTCGGCTAAAAGGCTCAATGCTCGTCAAGCCCGTTGGTCTCTCTTCTTTACGCGTTTTAATTTCACTATTTCCTTTCGACCCGGTTCAAAAAACATAAAGCCTGATGCCCTCTCTCGTCAGTTCGCTCCCCCCGATTCTGTTCCCACCGTGGAAGGCATAGTTTCGCCGCAAATGGTGGTGGGAGCGGCGGTCTGGGGAATCGAACGTCTGGTTAAACGCGCTCTTTCCAACACAATCACACCGCGTCTCTGCCCTAAGGGCTTACTTTTTGTCCCACCTACCGCTCGACGTGCCGTTCTCCAGTGGGGGCATGCCTCCAAGATATTTGCACATCCTGGAGTCAGAGGTACTATTGCCTCGATCTCCCAGAGATTTTGGTGGCCCACTCGAGAACGTGACGTCCGCCGCTTTATCGCGTCTTGCTCTGTTTGCGCCCAGACTAAGTCTAGCAACCGACCCCCCGCTGGCCTCCTTAGACCTTTACCCATTCCGTCGCGACCATGGGCTCAGATAGCGCTTGACTTTATCACTGGCCTCCCGTTGTCCGGAGGCAAGACCGTAATTCTCACCGTTATCGACCGCTTCTCTAAGACCGCCCGTTTTATCCCGCTCCCTAAGCTTCCCTCTGCTAAGGAGACTGCGCAGATAGTCGTTGACCACATTTTTAAGATCCACGGTCTCCCCGAAAATGTCGTGTCAGATAGGGGTCCACAATTCTCCTCCCTGTTTTGGAAGGAATTTTGTCGCCTCATCGGGGCTTCTGTCAGCCTTTCCTCTGGTTTCCATCCGCAAACCAATGGACAGGCTGAACGCGCTAATCAGACTATAGGGCGCATCTTACGCAGTCTCGCTTTTCGCAACCCCGCTTCTTGGTCTGAACAGCTCCCGTGGGCAGAATATGCTTATAACTCCGCCCCTTCTTCTGCCACCGGTTTATCGCCCTTTCAGAGCTGTCTTGGGTACCAACCACCGCTGTTTCCCGCCTCCAATTCTGAATCTAAGGCGCCCTCCGTCAAGGCTTTTATCGAACGCTGCAAACGCACCTGGAGAGCGGTGAGGTCCGCTCTTTGTAAGTCTCGGTCCGCTACCCGTCGAGCTGCCAATAGGCATCGCATTAAAGGTCCGCGTTATACGTGCGGACAAAGGGTCTGGCTTTCTACCCTCAATCTCCCTCTCCAATTCCCCTCGCGCAAGCTCGCCCCCAAGTTTATTGGACCATTTCGTATCGTTCAGATTCTTAGCCCGGTTTCTGTTAAGCTCCGATTGCCCTCTAACCTTCGTCGCGTTCATCCGGTATTTCATGTCTCATGTCTCAAGCCCGTCATTCGCCCCACCCCCCTCGCCCCGTTACCACCCACATTCACGTAGAGGGTTCCCCTGTCTATCGTGTCCGTAAACTCCTTGATGTTCGCCCCCGTGGTCGGGGTCGTCAGTTTCTGGTAGATTGGGAAGGTTACGGTCCGGAGGAGAGATGCTGGATTCCTGCCCGGGACGTCCTGGACCGCTCGCTCATTGATAATTTTTATCGTTCTCGCCAGTCCTCCTCTAGTGCGCCAGGTGGCGCACTTTGAGAGGGGGGGTACTGTTACGTCTTTGGGTTCTTTCTCTATTTTACCTTTTCTCATTTACTCGCTAGTTAACCTATTAGCGCTTCCCCCAGGTGTTCCTCATTTTCTCACCTGCTCCTCATCTTGTGATTTACCTCCCTATATATAGTTCCCTTTTTTTTCCCTTCCTCTGTTGGATTATTATATGATGGTCACGTTGTGTTGTGTCTCACTCTGTGTTAGATACGGAGCCGTGCTCCTGTCCTGTCCAGTCGAGTCGAGTCTTTGTAAATATCTGTGATAAGCAGTTTCTCCTGTGTGTTACCCAGTCTGCTCTCTGTACAGTTACTCTGCTGAGGAGGTGTGTGGAAAGAGCCTTGGCAACTCAGGCGCTCCAGTATTTCTCCTCTCTCTCTCTCGAGCCCGTCGCTGCTGCCGCAGCCGGTCACAGCCTGCCTTTGAACGCCGCGGTGTCGGCCAAGTCTGTCTGCCTACCCCTGGTTACACAGCCACGCGGACAAGTTTTGCTTTACCTTTTAAAGGACTGTGACCTCCTAAGTTACATTACCTGAGTGGCTTTGCCTGTGTTTTGTTTTATTTTCTTGTTCACCAAGTGCCACTACCTGTACGGCTCGAACTGTGTATATTAAAGCAAAAGACTCACCTGCTAATTTGCCTTTGGTCCTCTTTTGTTCCCGTGACATATAAGTTTTGGTATAAAAAAGAATTACATTTTAAAAAAGTTGTATGTTCAAAAAGCCACCATTTTCATAGAATGACCCACCTGCAATCACATGACTCTTCTTAGCAGCGCAACAAAGGAGGACAGTTCCATTTAGTGAAGTAATGTTGAAGTTTTATTTCTTGTTACAAAAATAAAGCTCTATAATCTCGTTTAATCGTTTTGTCTCTGTCCATTGCATATCGCAACATTTTACTTCCTCTGTGGCTGTTCCGGGTCAGTATGTCTACCTTGATTATTTTGCAAAGAGTGTAAATGCAGATATCAGATACAGGGTTCCCACACCTTAGTTAACTTCAAATTCAAGGACCTTTCAAGAACTTTCCGGGTGCAAATCCCCCTCAAATTCAAGGACTAAATGTGGGGACACATTTCGAGTGAGAGCAAGGTTACATCGTGTTACCTTTTAAGATATATTGTTACAGTTCCCTTTTGAGGGAACTCGCGCTGCGTCACTACGGTGACACTTTGGGGACGCCTCCAGGGGTAAGTGCGTCTGAATGTGTATATCAAATTCAACCAATGGTGAGACATATAACGACAAAGACAGGGTGACACGGGAGCCAGGAAGTATATCGCTATCCGAAATGTTGCCAAAGACAGCTTTACAGGGACGCAGGAAGTATGCCAAGGGAGACCCAGCGTCTCATTCCCTTCTCAGGGAACGACAGTTGCATACGTAACCCGAGAAGTTTTCATGTGTCAAACACAACTATGCAAAAAAGCATTTTAGTATGAATCAACATTCGGATAGAGAAGATATAAGCATTTAAAGAGAACAGTTTAGCATGTGTGCTTAAAAATCTAGAATTTTTATGATATTATCCTACACTACACAGGAAATAATATGGATTTTTGCATAAAATAGATTCAAGCACTTTCAATGACCTGTATCTATGTATGTATATTTTCAAAAACTTCCAAGGGCCTAGGGGAATTTTTTTCCCCAATTTCACAAACTTTTAAGGATTTCAAGGACCCGTGGGAACCTTGCGGATACGAGTCGCTTTTAGAAGAGGGATGCAAGCGAGTCATCAAAAAAAAAAAAAAAAAATCGGATAAAGGCAACAAATAGGAATTGGGCATCGAGATTTTCAGTGCATCTAATCCACGTTCCATTGGATAAAAGCGCCTGGCAAATGCGTAAATGTTAATGTAAAGCACAAAAATAACAGATTAGTATAGACCTAAAGCAACACACTGAATGGTATATGATCACAAATACACAAAGCTGATGGATAGATTTTCCATGATGAGGTGCAAAGCCCTTTTCCTGGCACAGATGTACACTTAATGACAGATAGCTGAAGAAAATCTGCCTTTGAACTCAAGGAAGGGCTTGTAGTATCTTTTGGCAAAGGTTGGGATTTAAGATGATTTTATAAATAAGCTCTGGTCTCATTATACTCTGAATAAGTGTGAATAAGTGACTGGCAGAATAAGTATTTGTACGGCATATGTAGGCGGGATGAGACAAGAAAAGGGTGTACGAGTGTGCATGCGTGTGTGTGTGTGTGCACAAGAGAAAAAGAAGCAGCAAATGAAAAAGAGCAAGCTAATATCTCTCATTATCCTCTGTAAAAAGGAACAAAGACCCTGACCTGGTAGGGTGGCTCTGCTTTTCATCTGGGGCATGGCACTGAGAAGGTGGGGGTTGATAACCTTCAATTGGTAAGTGTGCACGGGAACACACACTCGGGCACACTTTATAGAGCCCGACTGACTCCAGCTTATCACACTAATGAATAAGACGATAGATCAAGCTGTCTGGCACACACCCAGGCGCACACACACACTAAATGTCTAAAGGCCTAATAATTGCCCAGCAACAGAGAGACAGATAAATAAAACATTACTTCATACTTTAAGATTGTATTTGCCATGCATTTAACTTTCATAATATCGCATAAATCAGAAAACCAAAAAGGTTGGGCTTAAAATATTTGCATACTGAATTACAATAGGTCTTTAATCTGTTTTCTCTTTTCCTTTTTAACTCTTTCCCCACCAGCGTTTAAAAAAAAAAGTTGCCAGCCAGTGCCAGCATTTTCATGATTCAAATTGAGATAAAGTATGATAAAAAAGGATCAAGCTGGTTTATTAAAGGGACACTCCACTTTTTTTTGAAAATTTGCTTATTTTCCAGCTCCCCTAGACAGGGCTCCAGACTAACTTTTTTCACTTGGAGCACAGTGGCCCCCAACTGAAAATTTTAGGGGCTCAACCAGAAAATTTAGGGGCACATACCGTAAATCAACATGCCAACCAAATGTTCACATTTCTACTAAGTACACTGTATTACTAATAAATACTTTGTGCTTTTCTGCATGTATCATCAATGTGCTGTTTTAAATTCAGTGTCAGATCACAAAAAAGGTCAAATTTACGGATCGCACATGTGCATTTGGTGGCAGTCTGGAGCCCTGCTAGAGTTAAAAATTTGATTCTTACCGTTTTGGAATCCATTCAGCTGATCTCTGGGTCTGGCGCTAACACTTTTAGCATAGCTTAGCAGAATCCATTGAATCTGATTAGACCATTAGCATCACGCCTAAAAAAATAACCATATTCAATATATTCGAGTTTTGATATTTTCCCTATTTAAAACTTGACTTTTATGTAGTTACATCGTGTACCAAGACAGACGGAAAATTAAAAGTTGCGATTTTCTAGGAAGATATGGCTAGGAACTATACTCTCAAACTGGCATAATAATCATGGACTTTGCTGATGTAACATGGCTGCAGCAGGCGTAGTGATATTACGCACTGCCGGAAAATAGTCCCCTGCAATTGAAAGTAACCAAGCGGACTATTTTCGGGTAGTGCGTAATATCACTACGCCTGCTGCAGCCATGTTACCTCAGCAAAGGAAAATAGGAAAATATCCAAACTATTGGTCATTTTTAGCGCAATGCTAATGGTCTAATCAGATTCAATTAATTGTGCTAAGCTATGCTAAAAGTGCTAGCACTAGACCCAGAGATCAGCTGAATGAGTTTCAAAACACTAAAAAAATCTAATGTTTAACTCTTAGGGAGCTGGAAAATGAGCATATTTTCAAAAAAAGTGGAATGTCCCTTTAACAAGAGACTGAAATCTGGGGCAGGTCTGACAACAAATACGGTTCAGATTAATTCTGGGTAGCCCAGTTCTCTAAAACCCAAAACTGCTTTGTGCATATTAAAGCCTCATACAGTCAAACCAGCATACACACTAAAGGGCTGGACAAACCAAACTTTTAAACTTTTACGCGGCTGAAAGCGCCTTGAGGACGCCGAATGCCAGCTGTTTTTCAGCCGAGTGCTTTGGTAGCTCTGATACTTGAGCTGTAAGCCGTTTGGTTGCTGTGGTAATGTCCCACCCCTCCTCCATTGTGATTGGATGGCCGTGTGAGAACTGACATTGATAAGCGGAGCTTTTCACTCAAAGTTGAATCTCTTTCAACTCTCGAAAAAAAAACCGCTAGCTGCTGGCTTATTTGAAAAACGCAGAGTTTCCATTGGAATCAATTGAAAAAATGCACCTGCCGCAAAAACGTTGGTGTGCACGCCCCCTAAGTCTCAACTAGGCTTGCCGCGATAGTCGGTGAAACGGTGATAACCGGTGCTTCAGCCTTGCCCACCGCGACACCGTCTTTCACCATCGTTTAGATATTTTCGAGTAATTAAATCATTTAGTTTCGTTAGAGAGAGCAAACACTTACAACTGAATGTGTCTGTTGTCTGAATTCAGCGGGGCTGAACGCGCGTCACATCACAGAGCAGCCGCAGGTGTCAGATTTCATTTATTTCTGTCAGAGTTTGCAAGGCGAGCTGACTGACCAGATGATGACAGAAGCCGCGTGCTTTGCTTGTTTTTGTTATAATATACATATATGATGTTTAATATAAGCGAGATCGTTTTGTTGTTGTGTTTTTCATCAAGAAAAATATTAAACCCATCATTCAAGCAGCGCTTTTATGGAGAAGTAGCCGGTTGCTCTGCTTGGGACTGGCGGGTTCTGTGAGAATTACCTGCGCACATTGACTCAAGCACTTAAGTAAACCAGCTGTTGCACTCGCATTGCACGCAAATTCATAGGCGATTTAACGCAGCTTACGCAAGCGCTGCATTTAAACAGTTGCGTAATTCAAAAGTGAAAGTAAAATGTGCACGTCTGCATGCGCATTTATAAGCCCCTCCCACTCGGTGATACCGGGATCACCGAGTTTGTGACGCGCCGATTAACCGGTGGGAAAATTACGTCACCGCGGCAACCCTAGTCTCAACTAGCAGTAAAATACAGTCATACCTGGTCGTGGTAGATCTCGTGTAGATTCACTATGTTAGGGTGTCCATCGCATAGTTTCAGAGCAGCAATCTCTTTTTGCGTAAGTGCCTCCATCCTCAAAAAAAAAAAAAAAAGATAACTACAAATGACTTTGATAGCCATTATATAATACAACTGAACTGGGAATAAATTTAGAAGACTATGTAAGTAGGCCAGGCTGCTTTACTGGTACCTTTTACTGACGATCTTCACAGCGTAGTTTTGCTTTGTGTTCTTATGGGTACATTTTCTGCAGATGGAGAAGCTTCCCTCGCCCAGTGCATTCTCTCTTAAGTCCATCTCATAGCTCATGTAGAACGGAGAGTCCTGTGGGTTCACCAGAACATCAGTGGTTAACAAAAAAGTGTGTGTCCAATTCTGTCGGGGACAAATTATGATACTGTAACTTTAAGACTACATTATGCAAATTGACTTTCTTATGATTGGCTAGTCTCCACATGCTGGAGTAGTGCACCCTGTTATTTTAGATAAGCGTATTGCATGTATTGAATGTGTACATTTACAATAGATTTGTTTGAATTCAAAGTACATTCTTGTGTGATATGCAATCGCTTTGATTAGAAGTGGGTGTGTTACAGTGATCCCTTGAATGTTTACTCATAATGTGATGTGCATAATATATGGTTGCTTGTTTTCCCAGCATGCACTTTGACTAAATAAATTAATTATGCAGTAGCATTTTTGTAATATTTGCAATTGTTGAATGTTGATACTGTGCATGCTTGGTTGACAATCATAATAAAATTTCCCCAGAGAGAACAACCACATTCACCACAATAGCATTGCAGACACCCCACATCTCCTAATATAGTAAAACATTCTGTATGATTCCATACTATATTCCCAAACAAAGTGTGGAAATTATGATTCAACCTAAGTGTCAATTATTAATCTTACCTTAACAAACTAACCAATATTCTGTAACAGTATAACACTGGCTGGGAGAAAATTCATTAAAAGTGAAAAAGTTCCAGCCAAAAGAAACATAAAGATGACTTTAAACAAAACAATTTCTGCTGCTTATTTCACAAGAAATTGTGATCCAGCTTATGAAATCCAGGCTAAAGTCTCATAATCTAAATATGAGATCATCAGTTTGATTGCATCATTGATTTCAATCTTTGACATGACTGCAAAAAATTACTTTCTTACGTAGTATTTTTATCTTGTTTTTTGTACAAATATTAATTTAATATAAATATACACTGCAAAAAAGGATTTTCAAGAAAAAAATTCTTAGTATTTTTGGCTTGTTTTCAGTAAAAATATCTAAAAATTCTTAAATTAAGATGCTTTTTCTTGATGAGCAATATGACCCAAGAAAATAAGTCTAATTTTAAGACCATATATATCAAATTTAAGTGATTTTGTGCATAAAACAAGCAATAAAATCTGCCAATGGGGTAAGCAAAAAAATCTTTTTTCTAAAACCCTTAATTCTAGAAAAATTTGCTTACCCCATTGGCAGATTTTTTTTGCTTGTTATATGCACAAAATTACTTAAATTTGATATTTTTGGTCTAAAAATTTGACTTATTTTCTTGGGTCTTTTTGCTCATCAAGAAAAAGCATCTTAATTTAAGAATTTTTAGCACTTTTGTCCTGTTTTCAGTTTTAAAAACATTTTTTCTTGAAATAAATTTTTTGCAGTGTAATCAAATATAAATTTCTTCTCTTTTGTATTTTCTTGAGGAGCAAAATGTCTAAAAACTAGAAAATAAGTCTAGTTTTAAATATACAATTTAAGTAAATTTGTGCTTTAAACATGCAAAAAATGCCAATGGGGTGAGAAAAATTTTCTTGAATTAAGTGTTTAAGAAAAAAGTAAGAGTTTTAAGCACAAATTCACTTATATTTTTTGTTTAAAAACTAGACTTATTTTCTTAAGTCATTTTGGTCATTAAAAAAAAATACTCCTTATTTAAGAATTTTTGGATATTTGTAATTTTGTACTGAAAACAAGACAAAAATACTAAGTAAGAAAGTCATTTTTTGCAGTGTACATTCACAGACAGTATTAAAGACATGAAGGTTATATTTTTACAGAATGTTCTTTAAATTATGTACAATGATTTTATGCTAAAGTAAATCACTTTAGCTGAGTTTTCACAGACTGTGTTACAATTATGTTTTTTTTTATTCCACAATGTCGCATAACAGTTTGTTTTGTTTTTGCAAGAAAAGATTTTGCCAAAGTTTTATTCCACATTAGGCAACTTAGTCTGCAGTAATTTCAAAAGAATATTTTAAATACAGCATCTTACTGTAAGAAAACACTGTGTAACATCCTGGTAAAATTTTACAAAATATTTTATGCTCTCCTGTAATGTTGTTTTTACAAGGTAGCAATATAAAAACTGACCTTCATCATAGCGCTCCGGGCTACAGAAGCATAACCCGGCCTCTCGGACCCTCCACACAGCTGTGCTGGGTCGTCCATCACCGCATTCCTCTTAAACAGAATGGAAGGGGACATAAAGGAATAGCCCTGTAGATATAAACAAACACTTTCAGACAGAGGTGAAGATGAAACTATGCAAAGGAAATACTAAAAGTTTCACGGTCACTTATACTCTAACACCTTCCCTGCATACTAAAAAAAGCCAGCATACACTTAATAAATGCACTGAATTGTAAGTAATTTTGGATAAAAGCATCTACCAAATGCATGGAAATGTAAAACATGTAAAATGCATACTGCACATGCGTACTCCCCTGCTACACAGTATGCAAATATGCACTAGTTAAAGGAAAACACCACCGTTTTTCAATATTTTACCATGATCTTACCTCAACTTAGATGAATTAATACATACATATCTTTTTTCAATGCGTGCACTTAATTTTAGTACAGCGTGTTGTGAATGTGTTAGCATGTAGCCCCCATTCTTTCCTTAGGATCCAAACGGGGATGAATTTAGAAGCCACCAAACACTTCCATGTTTTTCCTATTTAAAGACTGTTACATGAGTAGTTACACGAGTAAGTATGGTGGCACACAATAAAATGTGGCAATTTTTTTAAGCGGATAAAAAATGAAAACTCTATTGTATGGCGGAAGAGCAATTAGTTTGCAGCACTTCGACCTCGGTGCGCAGTAACATCATCACTCCCCTTCTCACTCAAACTTCTATCAATATTACCTTTTCTATTACCTTTCAAATTACACAAATTTAAATGGCGAATTGAAAATGTGCCCAATGGAAACACGCCAATGTCGCATAATCTTCCATATATGGTGAAAAAGTTTTTACACTTGGCACGTTTACAGGTCACGTTAGTTCACCAGACTTGAACTTTGCTACGCAGCGACCTGCAACAAATCGTCACACCCACTTGCATTGCCGGTCTTACGCATTTTTAGGGGTGTCAACAATAATCGATTCGGCAATGCATCGCAATGCGCGCATGCACGATTCAGCATCGATGCAGCAAAGTGCCATAATCAATGATGTCACTGTTTATTTTCTGGCCTCGAGTGGACAATAAAGTTGTGAAGTTTCAATTACTTCCGGGGGCATAACAACAACAATCAAGATGGCTGAGGCGGAGAGAGATGACAGTGATAGACGGGTAAATAAAAACGCACCCTTTTCCATAGAAAGTGAACATATTTGCACATTTCGGATTCTACGAAGTTAATGGGAAACTAGACAAGACTTACGCTGTGTGTAAATTCTCATCTCAGGTATATAATTGTCATTGTCTTAAAGCTGCTAAGCTTCCATTTTTGTTGAGAATATTTGCACTTGCCTTGTTGTGTACAGTAGGATTCTGATGCATCGTAGAATCGAATTGAATCGTTACCTGGTGAATCGTAATTGAATCGAATTGTGAGGGCAGTGCCAATGCACACCCCTAGCATTTTTTATGCGTATGAATGTAAGTCAATGAAACGAAAAGTCTAGTGTGGCCACAGCTTTATAAGGTCGAACTCACTCGTCGCCATGGTTTTAGGAATGATTTATCGTGAAAGAACAAACTTATGTTTTAGTCACAAAACATTGGTTAATGGGAACACGTCATTTCCAAATAGCTTTTTGTCGACACTTAGAAAATAACGCAAAAGTTTTGTGCAAATATTTATTGGAAACACAGCTACTGTTAAGCCTGGGATAAAATGCTGAATTTTTACCATCCTATAAGATTTAAGGGGTACGACAAGCATGTAGACTGTATGATGATGAGACCTATTGAATCGTAGGCTGTGACACGTTAACGCAACGTCATCGGCATGCGCTAGTGGTAAACAAATACGGGTATACAGGTCATAGCAGCAAACACACTGTGCGTTGATCATGCTGAATTCTGACACTGTCAGAAAACTATCGTAGGCTATCTTTGGTCACAAGACCAGGGAAACGGCCATCTTTGAACCTCTCTCACTGTACTACATTGCACCACAGATAAAGAGCCACGATCACAGAAGTCACAACGATTGTTTCACAATGGCAATGCCGTATGGGACAGCCAAAAATCGTGCAATGTATCCCGGGAATTAGACAAGCAAGAACGCTATTGCAGAAATCTGCCTCTGTCCTGTATCATCATTTAGATGTATAAATGTACATTCACACGACCATCAGCAATGGTTTCGAAGTGGCCGGAAGTCTGAAATCAGGTCAACTTTATGGTAATGAGCTTTGGCACGGTTCGGTGGCAACCAATCGGAAGGTGGAAACCAATATAAGTCCTTTCGCTTAAAAGAAATCCAGAAAAAGCGTACAATTGTCAGATCGTCCACTAATCTTTTTCAACAGCCAGAGTGTTTTTGACGCTCTTGCTGGTGGCAGTGTGAACATACAGTAAGTATATATTCCACTACAAAATCCCGAGCCTAACTTAAATGTGTATAATACAAAAAATTTAATGAATAGTTAGCTGTAAATCATACTACACACTTACATACCTCCAAAACAAACATCACAAAGAATTAAGTACATACTATCAAAGTACGTAAAATTAAAAGAAACCACTGCTTTTTCACATCTTCATTTTACCCATGCTTAGGAACTCCAGTCACATTGTTTGCAAAGACTGCATAACATGCACCAGTTAGCCAAGTCACATCTAAATAAAGCCTCTGACAGCCCATGCCCCACTTACACGGCCAGACTGCAGCTGTGTACGCTACACGGGCGGAGGAACGGCTGGCTGGACGGAAGGATGGGGAGATGAATGGTTCAAATGCTTTTAATTGCTAAGCCAAGGTATTTGATTGCCCTGCTTTTCAAATTATCGCCGTCCTCTAACGCAGCTTAATTTCAGTTTGTGAGGAGTTTAAGGGGGTGGCTGAATTTATATGTGGCTGTGTGTGTGCGCGCGCTGGAGAACGATGGAGGGGTTAGCGTTTCGAAAGTTATCATCATTGCAGACGTCTCTGCAATTGTACCGCCCGAGAATTACGAAGGATCAAAATTCCAGTGCACATGAAAGGCGAACGCTCAGAAAAGCCAAGATGAAGTTGGTAATCAAAGGTTGAAGAAGTAATTGAGCCAGACATGGTTGTTCTCACAGACGCCGACCTTTTATTCCACGAAAGAGCCGTTTAATGGCGGCATTGATCAGCCAGACTGAAGGATTCAGACGGCAATCATAAACAGCATCTCTTTTGCAGCCTCCCGTTTCAGCTGGCATCATGCTATAGGCAACGTTATGGATCAAGCCGAATCAAAAATAGTCATTCACATCTGATGCTTCAATCCATCTCCATATCACCATAATTACATCTCAAAACAGCTCTCTAATTCAACATAGACAGCCGGGCTCACGTTGCGCAAGTGCTCATTAGAAACGGCTGAATTGCTCGTACTGCTTCCGACTGATTAACATCGAGGGGTTAACCGAACAATTATATCTTTTAACCCAACATCAAATGTCCACTTGTGTGTTAACTCAGGCCATGGACTACTAAAGTGTTTAAATGTGAATACCAATGTTGATGTAACATAAACACTGCCTACTAAAGAAAACATGTATGCATTGCATAGAAATATTTATGTTGATTTTGTAATTTATACTAATGTTAATCTAACCATCTAACTAGGGCTGCACGATTTGGGTAATTTTTCACATTGCGGATATTGATGCTAATATTGCGATGTGCGGTTGCGATTAAAATGGTATCATGAGTCAACTTGATGGGTTTTAAGGAAAATCCACACACAGTTAAGTGATAATGCTAAAATGTGTATTTGTAAAACTAGAAATGTTTTCGTATTGCCACGTGATGTAGCAACTGTTCAGTGTCAGTAATCCTAAATCCAAAATACTGCCATACAACAGACGTAGAGTTTTGTTTAGCTACCAGATCACTGTCAACCTCCTCTGCATCCATCTTTGCTCTGGTATTTCTGCACGATGCGATTAATTGTGCAGCACTACATCTAACCATTCAACCACCAATGGCAGGTGTAGCAAATGTGGTCACCCTGCTTTCTATTTATCACTCACTGACAAACCCATGTCCGTAATGACAGTCTCGTGATCTCATAAACCTCATTCAAACAGCACTTTGGTGCCTGAAAGTTTCTGTAAAACAGGCTTCAACACAAACATGTCCCATAAAGGTTATGGGATCGCTCCCGGAAAGTGGACCTAGTTACATTAACGTAACATACATTGAAAGCATTGTGTGTGAACAAGATGCAGAAACAATGCTGTAAGGGGCGTGCCATACTGAGGAAAAACCTACCAGCTTTAAATACGTCATGTGTTTTTCCCGTATTTTTACGATAAGTGTGTGTGAAAGCACGCACAGATTCCGGAAACAGCCTGATCTCACGAATTTCCGTGGGATAGTCACAGAATTTTTAGCGCATTTTTCCGTGGCATTCTCACGGATCTCCGCATTTTTCCGTGGCCCTGCTACGGACTGTCTTTTCCGTTTCATTCTCACGGATTGGTTACTCAACTGTTTTGTCCTATTTTCTTACCATTTCGCTTTGGTTTAGGGTTAGATTTACATGAAATGATATCCCTACCCAAACCCAACTCTAACCCCAACACCAGGCGACAATTGTTTAAAGTTTAGAAATTATAAAAGAATAAAGCAGAAAAAATAGTAAAAACCAATAGTTAAAATGACATACTAACG